>NC_012866.1:900000-1022435 GCF_000026945.1 Candida dubliniensis CD36
AAATCAATATGATAATGATCAACAATTATTACAACAATATGATTCTCGAGTTAAAAGTTTAGAAAATGAAATGAATGCTCTTAATTCAACGGCAACTCAACAAATTGCTTCTAAAGATGAACAAATTAAAAATTTAGAAGATCAAATAAGTAATTGGACGAAAAAATATGAATCACTTGCTAAATTATATTCTCAATTACGTCAAGAACATTTAAATTTATTAGCTAAATTTAAAAAAATTCAACAAAAAATTAGTAGTGCTCAAGAACTGATTATGAAGAAAGAAAAATTAGAAAAAGATTTAAAAGCTAAAAATGTTGAATTAGCTGATTTAATTCGGGAAAGAGATAGAGCAAGATTAGATTTAGATCGATTAAAAATTAATAAAGATCAAGAAATTGAAAAACTTGAAATTGAAATTCGACAATTAACTTTAACTCAACAAGAATCAGGGAAATTACAAAATTTAAATCTTTCTAATATTATGAATCAACATGAAATTGAATTAAATAAATTGAAAAATCAATTAGCTGAAAGAGAATTAAAATTAACTAATTTAGGTGATTCAGAACAACTTCAAACAAAATTAAAAGATACAGAAATGGAATTACAAATTACTAATGAATCATTAGATAGTGCTCTTGCAGAATTACATCAAACTAAAAAAGATCAAGATGATATTATTAATGCTCAAATTGATCATATTTTACTTGCTAATGTGGAAAAATTTAAAAATCTTATTGATATTTTTTTAGAAAATAGTATTAAAAGAATATTAGATACTAAACATGAATTAATTTCTTCAGTTCAAGCAGGAAATTTAAATGCTACTCCAGAATATTTATTATCAATTATAGAACTTTGTTCAGATACTAGTACTGATTTTGCTACTATTTTCAATAGTTTTATTGCTGAAGATAGAAATGAAGATGAATCAAATTTTTCTGATATAATTTTAATTACTTCATCTTTAACATCAATTATTAATGATTTAACATTAAATGCTAAAGGATTGACAACGAAAAAATTTTTTGGTTTTAGTAATGATAATAAAATTGAAGAAAAAATTTTATCATTAATTTCAAAAATTTTGGATAAAACAATTGAATTTTTCCAAAATTTAAAATCAGAAAATTTGAATAAATTTAATGATATTGATGATAAAATAGATATAGTTATTGATGGGAATTATCATTTACAAACTTTACTTAAAGATTTAGGTCAATATATTGATACATTAACAATTAATAAAATTCATAAACAAGAAAATGATAATGATAATTTAGAAGAATTAGTTAATGATGAAATGGAACAAACTGTGGAAACAATTAATTTAGCTTCCAAATTTTTAAATGATTTAATGAAAAATCCTAATAATATATATGGTGATAATTTAGAAATTCATGAAATGTTATTAACATGTGCTAAATCAATTACTGATGCTGTAGCACAATTAATCAAATCATCAATACAATCTCAACAAGAAATTATTTTGAAAGGTGGTACAACCAAAAATGATTTTTATAAAAAAAATAGTCGTTGGACTGAAGGACTTATTAGTGCATCAAAAGCAGTTGCTGGAGCTACTAATGTTTTAATTCATATTGCTGATGGGGTACTTAAACAATCCAATTCTCATGAAGAATTAATTGTTGCATCTAATGAAGTTGCTGCTTCAACTGCTCAATTAGTGGCAGCATCAAGAGTGAAAGCTAATTTTGTTTCTCAAACTCAAGATAATTTAGAAATTGCTTCAAGTAATGTTAGTAAAGCTTGTAAATCACTTGTTTCTAAAGTTGAAGGATTAATTAACAAAAAAGGTCAAGAAGAAGAGGACCAAAATATTGATTTGACTAAACTTACTCCATATGAAGGTAAAACTCTTGAAATGGAACAACAAGTGAAAATTCTTAAATTAGAAAATTCAATTTTAGCTGCTCGTAAAAGACTTGCTGAAATTAGAAAACAAGAATATAAAACTCCAGAAACTGTTTTTGAATAAATAAATAAATAACTAACCTACCTACCTACCTACCTACCTATTATATAGTTTTTTTTTTTTTGTAAACAAAATAATATATATAAAAAAAAAAAGCAAGCAAGCAAACAAGTAAACAAGGAGACATTCTTTCTTTTACATCTTTTCTAATTTATCAATAAGAATTTGTATTCTTTGTTTCCATTCATCATAATAATTTGTTTCTTCCCATAATTCACAAGATTCACTAATTTTTGGATTAAGTACTTTTTGTAATGATAAATTTGCCAATTGTGGAATAGTCAATGATTTTGATTCTTCATTACCAATTTCAATACGTTTATTTTTATAATTTTCATCCCAATCTTTTTGATAACGAATTAAAAATTGATTAATTTCTTCTTGAATATATTTAGGTATATCTTTTTCATTAAACATTTCATTAATCCAATTATTAAATGAAAACATAATTATAAGTAATGAACAAACAATAATTGATTCAGTTTCATCATTTTCAATATAAGAATTATTTTCAGCAACAGTTTTTAAATTAGAAAGTAATTGATCAAGAGCATTTTCAGTTTTTTCATGTTTTAATTCAGCCCAACAATCACAAGCCATATCGTTATCAAAATAACTAGTTCCCCAAGCACCCATTGATAAAAAGAAAACAAGTCAAAGACAAGATTAGATAATATTAGAGGAAGATGAAGACGAAGACGAAGACGAAGACGAAGACGAAGAAGAATTCTATAAGATTAAACAAAAAAAAAAAAAAAGCACTATTAGTACTATTTAAATTCTACTTGACTAAAAATATATATATATATAATCCCCACGCCTCTCCCGTTTAAATACTCGTAACAATTCATTTCAAGACCGAATCAAAGCCCGAGCCAAGCATTTGGTTATTCTTGTTGTTCTTGTTGTTGGATAAGAAATTGTTTTACAACTTCAATGGCTAATAAATGATCTTCTTCTTGAGCTAATCCACTAATGGTTAAAGCACCAATAATACCATCAAAATTAACTAATTTTAAAGGAATACTACCACCATGACTAGCATAATCATTAGAAGATATAAAATTTGCTTCTTCAATTGATTTATTTTTAATTCTTAATTTTTGTCCTAACCAAAAACTTGATTTTTCAAATCTAATTACAGTATTAAATTTACGATTTATCCATTTATCATTATCTAATATTGTCCCATTATTAATTGCGGTTTGAAATAAATTATGTCCATTCAGTAAAGTAATATTAATAATTATACTATTGTTAGGATATTTTTCAATAGCAAAATTCCGAGCAAATGAACCTAATTGCCAAGCAATATTAGTATCGAATTTGGGGAATTTTAAATCTTGTTCTAATTTATCAAGATCGTCTAATGAATAAGAATAAATTTCATGAGTCATTGATAAGTGTAAACGTAAACGTAAGCGTAAGCGTAAAGTTAGTAATAATAATTGTAAATTTGGGGAAACAATATCAATAAAAGAAATAGTGGTGGAGGGGAGGGGGACTTGTTACTTCTGTTGGGCGGAATTATTAAAAAGAAAGAAGGAAGGAAAAATTAAACGGGCCCGTATAAACCCGGGTGTTCGGCAAGTGATTCAAATCTGGCCACCACCAACAATGTAACAATCTTTATATTTTGTTTTATTCTACACGACTATCTGTTGATTACAAAAGAATTAAAGATGGCAGTGTGTTTACCAATTACCTTTTTTTTTTTTCCGTTGAGCGCGCAATTTTTTATATTTGAGGTTAATTTTTCTCTCTGATTGATTTGATCGTGTGAGCGAGATCAAATTCATCACCAATTCTTTTTTTTTTTTTTCCAACACTTTAAATTTTAAACTCTCTCGTTCAAGAGATTACCTCACAACACCTTATTTCTTATTCTCCGCTTCGCTTTGTTTTGCTTTCCCTCATCTCGAGTTCATCATGTCTGACTTCCCACCCAACCTCTCCATCCGTCCGCTTACCATTCAAGACATCGACCAGTGCGTTGCCTTAGAAATCCAGGGGTTCCCCCCTTCTGAACGCTGCTCCCGCGAAAAGTTCTCCTACCGTTTGACAGTTGCTCCCGAATTATGTGCTGGTTTATTTGTAAGACAATACGACGTCAAATACAATGCTATTAATCTCCCAGAAGTCGCAGAAAAGCTTGAAAAACAACACCACCCTGAAGATGACTCCGACGAGTTACCTGCACATTCTTCCGTCATCAAAGAAACTTTGATCGGACATGTCATTGCTACAAAAATCGCATCTGATCGCATAACCGATGCTTCTATGGAATTACCGTCAGACGACACCCCGGGATCAGGCCATATCGAGAGCTCGAGAAATATAGGTATCCATTCCATAGTAATTGACCCAGAATGGAGAGGCAAAAACTTGGGCGCATTATTGTTACATGATTATATCCAAAAATTGTCAAACCAAGATATAGGCGACCAGATTGTCATCATCAACAAAGAATCTTTAATCCCATTCTATGAAAAAATCGGATTCAACAACCTCGGCGAGAGCGAATGCAAACACGGCGGAGCTACATGGTACGACATGGCTATCGACTTGGTCGCCACCGATGATCTCTAATGTATAATATATTGTCTAGAATGCACCAAGAAAAAAAAAAAAAAAAAAATAAAATAAAATAAAACAAAAATTAAAAAGAAAATCTCTTCTTAGCCAACAATGATCGTTCCATCCACTATCAAATCTCTATTCGATTCAGTACCATTACATACCTACAAAGAGGAAAGTTTACTGGCAGAAGTCCACCATTACCCATTCCTGCCTGACTTTACTGTTGCAGTGTTCAATGTCTTTCAGTGCAACGGGCATATGATCCCCACAGACCCCATTTCCCTCGCAACAGTTTTGGTGCTTGCCCACAAGAATGGACTCAAGTTGCCAACTGAAAGTGATCGGGGTAGAGGGGGCATTATCACCACCTCCTTTTGGGCCTCCCCCACCAATGTCCTTCCAATGCTCATCGAAGATCAAAAAATCATAACCTTGGACGAGATAAACAACACCATTTCCGCCAAGCTCGACGAACCAACCAAACTCATCTACGAAATGCTTTCCACCAAGCTATATGATATCTGGATTATGTGCATATTGTGTGAAGACATACCCATCTCCAATATCTTTGGCATTGACTCCTTATCCAAACTTGACTTGATGTCTGTGGTACCTACATGGAACAACTTTGCAGTCCGTCACCCTAACCTAAGTGGAAAGTCCTTAACCAATTTCTACAAAGCTCTGCTCACCGAATTGGAATCGGATTTAGACTTGCTAGCATCGTGCAACCACCCTATCATCCAGCACAGTCTCGCCGGATATGTCATTATCATTGACCAACTCCTCAAATCTACAAAATTGGGTCAGATTGTCTCCCAACACCAGTCACTCCTTGCTTCCTGTTATTCGTTACTTAATCTCCACACTAGTATATAGTTCTTATCTAAAAACAACAACTCCGAACTTTGCTCTTTCACCTGTAGATCCTCGATCAGCACCCACCCACCAGTTTGGGTTCTCAACGAAACTCCCCACCCACCACTCTTCTTATTCTTCTTCACACTGCAGAGCAACTCATACTTTTTCCCATTTAAATCCATTTCTTCTCCAAACTTTACTACGGCAGATCCCCCCTCAAGCACAACAACCATAAACTTCGGATACTCCACAATCTTATACGTCCTAATCTCCTGTTTCCCCTGGGTCGTACTCTCCCCATCATACTTTCTCATCAACTCCACTAAACTCACCTCCTCAACCTGCAGTGGAACATCAACAGAAAGAAACCAAAACTTCAGCTGCGTAGTCTTTGTATCCAAACTAACAAACTCAACCTTCTCACTACCCTCATGTGGCACCACCGGCGTGGTTGTGATCTCTATTTCCCCTCTTAAACACTCATATGGTCCATCAACCCCATTCAATAGCCAAACCAAAAACAATTTCGGATGTCCCTTCTCCAATGTAAACCTCTTCTTCGATGTATCAATGACACTATTCATAAACTCGTGTGGCGCAATATGGCTCTTGAACAAGTGTGGCGACCACATTTTCCGTATAAGAAGAGCAAGATGTCCGTTCAAAGAATCGGAATTGGTGTTATCTGCCATCAACAAATAGTGGTTCCGTATAGGTTCGATATGGGCTAGCACCTGCACCACAACATTGGCATAATCATTGTTCTTAATATTATTCAATCCAACATATCCAACAAGGTATTTTTTGGTGTGCAAATCAAACGAGATCCTTGGAAGTAGTTCAATATCTCTTTGTGTGTACCTCGGATTGAGGTAATCAATGACATCTTGTTGTGATGGTATCTCCTTACCTTCAGGAAGAAGATAAAACTTTTCTGTTTCAAAACTCAAATACTTTTGATGGTTGGTGCTTATGGCGTGGTTATATGCTGGTGATGACTCAGATCGCCCTTCAAAATACTTGCCACACACTAAACAACAATAAACATTAATTGACGAAAGTGTCTGCAGGCATACTTTGGCAAAATCAAAATCAAGCACTTCTCGATTGATCACATCGCCAGCTTCAATTCGTCTGCGTTTACTAAATGGATTGCTCATGTCAAACTTGTAGTGTGTATATTTTTTGGTTCGCTATAAACAGAGTTTTCCTAACCAATTTCCACGACAATTACCAATGAAGACGGAAAACGATCGTTGGATGTCCAATGGGTGGTGGTGGTTGTGGTGGTTGTGCGAGGTGAAAAAGTTCAAGTGGGCCACAAAGACTGCGGCTTATGGGATCTCAACTACCAGAAGTTTGGTTAAATTGTTTCAAAGCTCCAAATACAGAGAAAACTCTACCTATAACAATATAATAAATCATCAATTAAAGTAGTTCTAACATTATAAGCTTTATTGGAGTTACAAGTCCATAATTTCAACCTCTATACTTTGTTATATAAAAGTGAGCTTGGTGGTGTAATTAATACTTCAGTGGTCGTGTACATACGTCGAGGAAACCACCAACGAACAAAATCAAAAAGTGTGTGGGCGGGCGTGCAGGCGTAAATCCCAACATTAAATGTTGAAAGAGAAGACAAAAAAAACACACACACACACACACACATATTTCATAACAATATACCTACACATATTTACTATAGCCCAATTAAATGTTTAATACTCAAGGGAAACTTCCTACACGTGCAACCTCAATTAATCATCAACATCAAACTTCATATAAATCAAAGGAAACTATCATGGCTTCTGCTAGTGGGAATCCTGTACATTCATTAGCCCTGAATGATTCTTCTTCTACTTCCTCCAACAACAACAACAACAATAAAGCATTAAATGATGAACAAATTTATCAATGGATATCAGAATTAGTAACGGGTAACAACAGAGAAAGAGCATTATTAGAATTAGGTAAAAAAAGAGAACAATATGATGATTTAGCATTAGTTTTATGGAATTCATTTGGGGTTATTACAGTTTTATTAGAAGAAATAATATCAGTATATCCTTATTTAAATCCACCAAATTTAAGTGCATCTATTTCTAATCGAGTTTGTAATGCATTAGCATTATTACAATGTGTTGCATCAAATGTTCAAACCAGAACATTATTTTTAAATGCTAATCTTCCATTATATTTATATCCATTTTTATCAACAAATGCTCGTCAAAGATCATTTGAATATTTAAGATTGACTAGTTTAGGTGTGATTGGTGCATTAGTGAAAAATGATACCCCAGAAGTTATTAATTTTTTATTGACTACAGAAATTGTTCCCTTATGTTTAAATATAATGGAAATTTCATCAGAATTATCTAAAACAGTGGCAATTTTCATTCTACAGAAAATATTATTAGATGATCAAGGATTAGCTTATGTGTGTACTACTTTTGAAAGATTTCATACTGTGGCTTCTGTTTTATCTAAAATGATTGATCAACTTAGTATTGCTGTAAATACATCAAATGCTCAACAACAGCAACAACAGTCGGTATCTTCATCTTCTTCTTCAAATAGTTCTGGAAGATTATTGAAACATGTTGTTAGATGTTATATGAGATTATCTGACAATTTAGAAGCTAGAAAGGCTTTAGCTAATATTTTACCTGAACCTTTACGTGATGGAACTTTTTCTACAATTTTACAAGATGATTTAGCCACCAAAAGATGTTTATCTCAACTTTTATCTAATATCAATGAACCTCAATAATAGTGTTTAGGAAGGAAGAAAAATGGAGGGTCTGTATGTATTTATATGTAATATTGTATATTAATGATGGGAATATATAAAGTCATGATTAAGAGGTTTGATAGTAGTTTAATTCTTTTTGTTTTTTTTTTGGCGTATAGTCTCATCTCATCCAAGAGAGATTGAAAAAAAAAAAAATTGAAGAGATTAAATTTTCCGATACTTCAAACCCACTTATAAACCACTAACAACCATCATGGCTAAAAGAAAAAGTAAACATCAAGATTTAGAAAAGAAGAAGAAACTTAAACAAAGTCAAGATGAACAATTATCTACAGGATTGTTTAATAATGTGGGACAACATGATGATGAAGAAGAAGAAGAAATAGATTGGGATAATCAAGAGATGGATTATGAATTAGTGCCACGGAAAATCACTACAAAGAAAACAATTGAAGCATTACCAATTAAGAAGTCCGATGGGACAATAGAAAGAGTTATTAGAGAAGTTGAAGAAGAAGAAGAAGACGAAGTACAAGAAGAACTGGAATCAGAAACTGAATTACAAAACTCAAATGATGGACAATCAAAAGAAGACGCTGATGATGATGATGAAGAAGAAGAAGAAGAAGAAGACACATTAACACCACAAGAAAAATTGATTCAAACAAAAGAAGAAATTGCCGAATTGGCATCAAAATTGATTGAAGATCCTGAAGAAAATATTGCTTGTCTTACTAGATTACGGAAAATGTCTGAATCGAAAAATTTCATGACATCTCAATTATCTATATTAGCATTAATACCAATTTTTAAATCACTTGCACCATCATATAAAATAAGACCATTAACTGATTCTGAAAAAAGAGAGAAAGTTAGTCGAGAAGTGGCCAAATTAAGAAGTTTTGAACAAAGTTTAGTAATTAATTATAAGGCATATATTGAATTATTATCAAAATATCTGAAAGTATCATATTCTAATTCTATGAATAATATTAAAATAACTAGTGATATGTTAAAACGAGGGAATATTGCTTTAAAAGCTGCAACTGAACTTTGTTTAAGTTCTTTAAGACATTTCAATTTCCGAGAGGAATTATTTGCTATTGTAATTAAACGATTAAATAAAAAGCCTCAACATGAACAAGATTATCCAATATTTATTAAATCATTAAGAGTTTTAGAGACTTTATTGAAAGATGATGCTGAACATGGAGATATTACATTTGATTTAATAAAAATCATGACCAAATCAATTAGAGATAAAAAATTTCGAGTTGATGAATCAGTTATTAATGTTTTCTTATCAATTTCATTATTAGAAGATTATGATCCCAATAATAATGATAACAAAGAAAGCAAACCAAAATTGAAGAAGAAAGATCGAGTCCATTTATCTAAAAAAGAACGTAAAGCTCGTAAAGAACGGAAAGAAATTGAAGAAGAAATGCAAAAGGCAGAACAAGCCATCACAGTTGAACAACGAGAAAAATATCAAGCTCAAGTATTAAAAATGATATTAACATTATACCTTGAAATATTAAAAGCTGGTTCACAATTGACTAATGGTAAAAAAAATGATGCTAGTTTATTAATGGGGGCAGTATTAGAAGGATTATCAAGATTTGGTCAAATGTCTAATTTGGATTTATTAGGGGATTTCTTGGAAGTGTTACGAGAAATTATGACTGATATTGTTGAAGAGCATTCATTTGATGATGATGAAGATAATGAAGGAGGTGGGATGTATACTGGGAATCAATTGAGAACAATATTATTATGTATTGCCACTTCATTTTCATTAGTGTTGAATCATGGTTCTATGGGGAAATTACCTATGGCAATAGATTTAAGTAAATTTGTTTCAACATTATATATAATATTAACAGATTTGGCCTTAGACCCTGATTTGGAATTTAGTCATAAAACATTAAGATTAGCTGATCCTTTATCTAATGAAATGGAAAATGAAAAACCAGCAATTAATGTTTCTACTAAAGCTGAATTATTATTAAGATGTCTTGATTTTATTTTCTTCCGATCAAAAAATGGTACTATACCTCGGGCCACAGCATTTGTGAAACGATTATATATTCTAACATTACAAACTCCTGAGAAAACTACTTTGGCCAATTTAAAATTTATTGGTAAATTAATGAGTAGATATGGTGAAAGTATTAAAGGATTATGGAATACTGAAGAAAGAATCAGTGGTGAAGGAAATTATATTTTAGGAATTGAAAATGGAATGAAAAATAAACATGTTGATTTAGAACGAAGTAATAGTGGAGCAGCAACATTATGGGAAAATGTATTATTAGATAAACATTATTCAGTAATGATTAAAGATGGTTCAAGATCTTTATTAAAGAATAGTAAGGCAAATGTCAATTAAATACCAGTACAATATAATATAGAGATTTTAGAAAAAAAAAAAAGCCATATTATTCTTCTTCTTTAAACAAAGAATTACTCTTGATAAAATATGTCTAGCTTGTATTATATAATATATATATCACAAGAAAATAAAATCAAATATAATTTAACGTTCTCTTGTTTAAATTTAGATAAGGAATATTTTAGTCATGATAAGCTGGTTGATTGTTGTTGATTCTTGTTGTTGTTGCATTATCAGTTAGGTAGGAAATGGGTCGTGTAAATAACTTCAATTCCTTGTATCGGATATTGGCTGGTGGTGGTGGTTGATTCAACTCTTGGCAAAGTGACACTACGACCTGTATATAAATATGACTCCATAGTTTTGTCTTATCGCCACTGTCTTTACTTACTCGCGTGTATGGCTCATCCTCCTCACACTCCTCACTCTTTTCCCACTTCTTCTTCTTCTTCCTCCTCCTCCTATCTTATCATTTCAAAAAATATTTATATTTCCTCCCACCACATCTTTTTCTTTCTTTCCCTTCTTCTTTTACTTATCCACAACTCTTTCTTTCTTTCTTTCTTTCATATACTGTTGTTACTGATTCTAGATATATATTCAGAGACACAGAAGAAAGAAGATTAAAACCATATATATTATATTTTTTATTAGACTTTATCATTCCTATTTTAACTAACAAACCATCATGAGATTATCTAAAGCTGTTGCTATTTCTATTTTGACATCCCTTATTGGTGTTCAAGGTTTACTTATTCCATCCGTTGGTGATATTATTGATGTATTTGGTGATTCTGTCCAAAAACAAATTAATAACAAATTAGAACCTTTGAAAGAAGCTGCTCATAATGCTGCTGAACATTTAGGTATGACTTTACAAGAAAAATTGGCTCCAATTGTTAATTCCGAATCTACCAGAGATATTATTCCTCATAAATATATCATTGTTTTCAAAGAAGGGGTTGCCGCTAATGAAATATCATTCCATCAAGAATGGGTTGCTTTAACTCATACAAACTCTTTAGTTGGTTTAGATGAACAACATCCATTTTTCGCTTCTACTAAAGATATTAAACCTGAAGGTGGTATTACTGATAGTTTTGATATCGGTAGCTTGTTGAGTGGTTATACTGGTTACTTTTTGGATGAAACTATTGATTTAATCAGAAAAAACCCTCTCGTTGCTTTTGTTGAAAAAGATTCATTGGTTTATGCTAATGAATTTGATATCGAAAAAGGTGCTCCATGGGGGTTAGCAAGAGTTTCTCATAGACAACCATTGAGTTTATCTTCATTTGATCAATATTTATACGACAGTGAAGCTGGTGCTGGTGTTACTGCTTATGTTATTGATACTGGGGTTAATGTTAATCATGTTGAATTTTCTGGTAGAGCCAAATGGGGTAAAACTATCCCACAAGGTGATTCTGATATTGATGGTAATGGTCATGGTACTCATTGTGCCGGTACAATTGGGTCCGATGATTATGGTGTTGCCAAAAAAGCAGAAATTGTTGCTGTCAAAGTTTTAAGATCTAATGGTTCTGGTACCATGTCCGATGTTGTTAAAGGTGTAGAATATGCTGCCAAATCTCATCAAGAAGCTGTCAAAGCCGGTAAAAAGGGATTCAAAGGCTCTACTGCCAACATGTCTTTAGGTGGTGGTAAATCACCAGCTTTGGATTTGGCAGTTAATGCTGCTGTCAAAGCTGGTTTGCATTTTGCCGTTGCAGCTGGTAACGAAAACCAAGATGCTTGTAACACATCTCCAGCTAGTGCAGAATATGCCATTACTGTTGGTGCATCAACCATTTCTGATGCCAGAGCTTATTTCTCCAACTATGGTAAATGTGTTGACATTTTCGCTCCAGGTTTGAACATCTTGTCCACTTATATTGGTTCAGATACTGCTACTGCTTACTTGTCTGGTACTTCTATGGCCTCACCACATATTTGTGGTTTATTATCATACTTTGTTTCTTTACAACCAGGAGCTGATTCTGAATTCTTTGTCGCTGCTGATGGAATTTCTCCATCTCAATTGAAAAAGAATTTGATTGCTTATGGTACTTCAGATGTATTGAGTGATATTCCTGAAGATACTCCAAATATTTTGGCATTCAATGGTGCTGGTCACAATTTGACTAAGTTCTGGGGTAACAACTAGGTAGTCCTTTTCGTTTATTTTACATCAATAGAAGGGCATTTCGCATTTGAATAGAAATGATGATGTTTATTAAGTTGTTGTTTTTTTTTATAGTTATATGATCAATAAAATGTTTAAAATCAGAGACAAGGAATACTATGTAATTGTGGTAACTCTAAGTTAGTTAGTCGTGTGAATTGTAATGTCCCATTCTTACCTTTTGGTGGCAATTTCAAACGGTCCGAAAAAAAAACTATTGGGATCCTTTCTCACCACCATTACTGTTCTCAAAATCAAATATTGATTGAAAAAAAAAAAAAGAAAATACACTTCAAAAAGGTTCAATTTATCAAGATCTTCACCCAATCTCAAAGTTTAAAGCATGTCAACCCCAGCTAGAAGAAGACTTATGCGTGATTTTAAAGTATGTTAGCCTTAATTTGATGGTTATCAAAGCAAAAATTTTATAACCTAAATTAGACCAAGACTTAGTTTGAATTACTAACTTATACTTATCTAGCGTATGCAACAAGACCCACCAAGTGGTGTATCAGCATCTCCATTACCAGATAATGTCATGAAATGGTACGTATAAATAGCCCCCCTCCCCTTTAATATTTTTTTTTTTTTTTTCAGAATTATCAAGACTAACATGTTTGTGTTTTAGGAATGCAGTTATTATAGGACCTTCCGATACTCCATTTGAAGATGGGACATTTCGATTATTATTACTGTTTGATGAACAATATCCTAATAAACCACCTCAAGTTAAATTTGTTTCAGAAATGTTTCATCCTAATGTATATGCAAGTGGGGAATTATGTTTAGATATTTTACAAAATAGATGGTCACCTACATATGATGTTAGTTCGATATTAACATCGGTTCAATCATTATTAAATGATCCTAATATTTCATCTCCAGCAAATGTTGAAGCAGCAAATTTATATAAAGATCATCGATCTCAATATGTGAAAAGAGTTAGAGAAACAGTGGAAAATAGTTGGAATGATGATGATGATGAGGAGGAGGACGATGATGAGGACGATGATGAGGATGACGAGGATGAGGATAATATAGAGGAGGATTAATTTAGAACACTGCTTATTGTTTATTATTATGATTATGTGTTATTTGCATGTATGTATGTATGTACAAGATAAATGGGTATTTCATTTTATTTTCTTTTCACGTATCTAGTGTTTCTATTTCAACCATAAATAATACCATTTCTTATTCTTTTTAGCAAGTTCAAGTTCAAGTTGACGTTTTTGTTCCAATTCAACTCGAAGTTTTTCCTCTTCTTCCTCTTGTTGTTTCAACCGTGCTTGTCGTTGTTTTTCATATTTATCTTCTATGATTATCTGCTGTGGTTTCCCAATTTCTCCAATATTTTTATCACGAGAAATAGCCAATAATGATATAAATACCACCAAATAAATGAAAAATTTTGTCACTCCATCCATTTTTTTAATATCAAATTGTTCTTTTCTCACTTCAGTTTCATTTAAATTCACTGGTGGTAATTTTTTAATTACAGTGGTTGGAGTAGGATTTTTCAATTTAACTTGTGATGGTATTGAAAACGGAAGATCTAATGGAGGTTCATTAGTATTCCAATTTATAAATTTTTCACGTACACCCCAATCTCCATAAGCAATATAATAACCTAATTGTTTATCTTTTAAAGTTAATTTCTGCCATTTCTTATCAAATTTATCTTGTAATTCTTTTAATACTTGTCCTTGATGTAATAAACTTAATGTGGCAAATAACTGGGGGTTTTCAAATATAGGTTCGGTATCGATTGGTTGAGTATCTTCAGATGAATTGGAAAGTAATGAACCAAAATCCTTGAGTGATTGCATGGCTAATTGTGCCGCTTGTTTCTTTGCCTCCTCAGGAGAAAGCTTAGTAGCTAAAGTTCTTTTGAAAATTACAGTCTTTGATATTATACTCATTGGTTAATTATATCTGGAAAATAAATATAGAATATCAATTATTGATATTGCTTTAGAAATTAGATCAACAGAAAGATTTTTTTTACTTTTCTTCATTTTTTTTTTTGGTTTCATTTTTGTGCTGCGAAGGCATTTGATAATGTCCTGACGTAGCACTTCTCAGCGCATACGGTCAGTAGTTAACTTAAGATAATTGATAATATATTAATTTTCAAGGGATTTCCATTAGTGTTCAATTCCTGTAACTACGGTTGAACCATTTTTAATGAATGGTTACACATTTAACCCCTTTTACCAGCGATGGTATTCATCTAAAATGTACTCAAGTATATAGTACTTTTATTTCTCTAATTAAACCTATATAATGTAAAATAATTCTTTTTCTATTTCTAAATATTTTTCTTAAATAATGTAGTTTATGTGCAATATAGAACGGATGTGTGTCCACCAATTAGTATTACACTTACACTAAATTTCTGTTACCCTAAAATGTCGTAGATAATTACTTACGGTCATTGTCCATCATTTGTAAGATGTTGAGTAATTATCTAGATGTCGCACTTGATCCTATCAGCCTGTATTCACGGTAATATTGGCTGAGTGTGTGACAGATAAAAGTCAGATATACAACCACCACCACCCCTACGAACAATCATAATGTACAAGCAATTTTTGAATATATATATATATATATATATATAAATACAAATAACCTATTTCTTCTTACCCTTTTTCTTGCCTCCTTTTTTTCCGTTTTTCTTCTTTTTCTTTTTTTGATTAGGTTTATTGGAGGAAGAACCTGTGGTAAGTGGAGTGGAATCATTGCCAATATTATTATTCTCATCATTTCCAGTTGGTTCAGGACTTGCTGAAGGTTCAGTACTAGTTCCTTCATTACTACCATGTTCTTCAGATACTTCATCTTCTCCTTCTTCTGTTTGAGTACTTGCTGGTACTGATTCTGTTACTGTTTCTTGCTTTTGTTCTGGTACCGGTTCGGGCACTGAATCTTGCACTGATTCTGGCACGGGTTCTTCTTCTTGTGCAGGTTCTTGTACTGGTTCTGTTTGTTGTTCCTGTTGTGGTGCTGGTTCTTGTTCTGGCACTGAGACAGGTTGTGATGTTGGCTCTTGTTCTTCTTCTGGTATCAGTGATGATGGTTCCGATGGTTTCAAGTTTTCTGTATTAGTCACAGAAGATTCTGTGTTTTCGATTAAAGCTTCTTCTTGTGTGGTGACACTGTCATTAGCAGACACTTTTGTTGCTACAAGTGGTTCTTCTTCCACTATGTTTTCATTAGTTTCTTCATTCTCTTCAACTGGCTCTAATTGTTGACTCTCTGATTGCAGTTCCTCGTTTTTATTGTCTTCGAGTGGAGATTCAACTATTCCATCCAAAACACTAATCTCATTCTGTGCTATTAATGGTGTTGATTCATCAATTGACGAAGTCTCATTTTGAATATTTTGTTCGTAAATTCTTTCTCTAAGATCCATAATCTCTTCTGGTTCATCAGTTACTTGTGAAGAACTACCTTCAACTGGCTCTTTAACTTCATTGCCCACTTCAGCATCACCATCCTCATTCTTTTCACTCAATTTCATATGTTGAGAACTTGACCCTACTCTGACATTGTCATTAACAGTGCGTCCAAAAAAATCCAATTCTTCCTCGGGATATCTCGGTGGTAATTCTTCACCTTTATCCAAAACTTTATCGCCTTCAACAATGACTTTGTCGTATTGTGGTAATGAAGCTAAACCTCTATCCCCGGATATCTTTTTATAGTCGCTGGTTGATACAAATCCATATTTTCGTACATTGGCTTCAATCCACACGAAACCCAATTGTCCTAAATTCACTTGAAATTTGGCATTGGTTGAAAAACATCCAACTGCAGGGTACAAATCAACAAAACATCCTTTCATCACATCTAACACTTTTTTACCATTTCTAGTGATAAAAATCGTACCGGTTGATATAACGTAACCAAACCCAACAATATCGGATTGTTGCAATGGAGGTAATACCAATGCATTATACTCGCTATGTTCATCTTGATGTTGTTGTAAAGGAGTCGGGAAAGGTTTGTTTATTTTGAGATTACCTGTGCTTTCGTATCCTATGGAGAATTTATTATAGCCTGGTAATCTAAATGCTGATGGGTATGGTTTGGTGACTAATCCAATAGAGAAATGTGCATTAGGATTGTTTTCATTAGTGAATTCGAAAACTTTGGTTTCAAAATAAACAATATCGGAATATATTCTATTTCTCACTGGTAAAGGATAATTCAACACTGTAGTGGCAGTAGAATAAGGCATATCATTATTATTGAAATTCAATTCTGTCTTGTCGGCAACAATATAACGCAGATTTAACAATTCTTGATCTGGGTCAAATTGGAATGCATTTATACCACATTCTTTAATGAGTTTTTCATCTTCTATTGTGAATGTCTTGCCTCTTACTTTGGTGAAATCAGGAGGATTATTGGTGGTGAATTCTTGCCCTTTCAAATATGATCCTTGTTCTTCAGGAGATAAATTGGTGAAATCAAATGTTTCTGCCAAGTCTAATAAACTTTCTTCATCATTTAAAAATTCTCTTGGAACATTATTCAGATGTGATCCCAATATATCAGAGTCCAAACTAGAATACTCATTTCTGTCTGAGTTGCGACAGAATAATCTATAAGCACAGAATGATAAAGCAAAAAATAAAACTATTGATGCAAATACTAATAATAGTAAGATATTTGCTGGATCAGAATCCATTTTAATTTTGAAATTATCTAAAAAGAATTGAAAACTGTTATATAAGGCCTTGTCAAAAAAAAAGAAAAGGAAAGAGAAAGAGAAATTTTAAGGATAATAGGAAAAGGAAGGAATGGCAATAAATAAATAAAAAAAAAAACTTAGATTGTGTGATGATTTTTCTTTTCTCTCAATTCTCATTTCTCATTTCTCATAGTGTCAAAAATTAACAAAACCCACCCAAAGAGAAGAAAGAGAAGAAATAAATTTTTTTTTCTTGGTTGTCTATTCTATTTCTTTTGTGTGGTTACATTAAATTCAATTGGAAACTATTTTAATAGTCTCATGTAAATGGTTTTTGTTCCTCGTGGTAATAGAAAATACGTTACTACTACTCAAGTACCTGCATTAATAGTTTTGGGTAGAATGAACTGAACGGCAAACTGTTGCAGAATAAATTCTCTTTTATAGCATTCCATTCTAATCGTCTAATCCAAACAACACACACAATAACAATAACTAAATCACCTCTAAAATTTTGATTGGTCGCATACTCATTTGGAAAAAGGTATTGTGATTGAAGGATGTCAGAAAAAGATTAAATGGACAACCTGCAACAATTATATTCTCTTTTTTATTGAAAAGGTATGTCGGTCTTTATAAAGATTCAAACAATGGGTAACACCTGTTGTTCCTGGTTACTTTGGAGCGTAGTAAATCGCCCTTTCTTTGTAACTATTCCTAGTTTACACTGCTACCCTTTTGTAATGTGGTGCTGTGGAATTCCGCTGTATTTGGAACTCAAAAGGGAACTAACAAGACATAAAAGTTGGAGGTGGTTGGTTAGATCCAACACCTAATTTACTCCAGAACATATTTTTCTTCTTCTATTAGCCGCGTTTCATTCCCCAAATTGGATCAAATAGTTTCAAACGCGTCATCATCATCATCATCGAGTTTCATATTCTTCTTTCTCTTTTTTTTTTTTTAATCACCATATCAAAAAAGATAAACAGCATTCACTGCCCCACATATTCATAACATCATGACAGTTGACACTATTTGGAAATCATTGCCTATTACTGAAGTTGAAGTTAATTTGCAAAAAGTGTTGAGATGTGGACAAACATTTCGGTGGAAAAATATAAATAATGTATGGTCTTTTACTATAAAGGACCGGATTGTTTTATTAAAACAAGATTCAACTCACATCTATTATTCTCATGTTATGAAAAAAGATACTAATGGAAATCATAAACAGACATTAGATTTTGTTAATGACTACTTTGTTTTGGACACCAAATTAACGGATTTGTATGCACATTGGAAATTACAACATGAACCGTTCCGATCTAAAAAAGTGTCTCCCTTTGATTCCTTTGCCGGTATACGAATTCTTCGACAAGGTCCTTGGGAATGTCTTATTTCATTTATTTGTTCGTCAAACAATAATGTGAAGAGAATTTCCAAAATGTGTGAGAATTTGTGTATTAATTTTGGAGAATATATCAATGAATTTGAAGGTCATGAATATTATACTTTTCCTACCCCAGAGGCATTGTCCCAACCCGATGTGGAACCAAAACTACGTGATTTGGGATTTGGATATCGTGCCAAGTATATTTATCAAACAGCATGTAAATTCACTGACAATAACAAGTATCCTGATATTACTATTGAAAACTTGAATCTGTTAAGGGAAGCCAAGTATACAACGGCCCATGAGTTTTTACTACAGTTAACTGGTGTTGGACCTAAAGTTGCTGATTGCATTTGTCTTATGTCTTTGGATAAACATGATGTTGTCCCAATAGATACTCATGTGTATCAAATTGCTGTACGTGATTACAAGTTCAAGGGAAATAAATCTATGAAAACTTTAAGCAAAGAAACCTATGCTGCCATTAGATTATTCTTCAAAGATATTTTTGGCGATTATGCTGGTTGGGCTCAGTCTGTTTTGTTTGCTGCAGATTTGGCAGATTTGAATAATGGAACAAATATAACTAATAGCACAATTTCAGATCAAATAGAGCCATCCCGGAAAAGAATAAAGGTAGAAAGACAAATCAAAGTCGAGAGTTAGAGTTTGTGTCAGGGGGGGATGATAAATTCGTCATCATGTTGGTATTGTTAAAACCAGTAGTAATAAACTCTTTTTTACTTCTTGTTTATTATAAATTATACAGAATGAAGTAGGGAAATGTAAATGACTTGTTAGATTTATGAAAATGTATTAACAAACCAATAGGAGATGTGACAATGCATTATTCTTTGTTTGGCTAAACTCTTTAATCGAATAAACCGAAACCCATGTCGTCATCAGATTCTTCGGCAGCTTCTTCTTCAGCAGCTTCTTCAGCAGCAGCTTCACCACCAGCAGCAGCACCGGCAGTAGATCCGGCAGCAGCACCAGAAGCTGGAGCAGCAGCAGCAAAAGAGAATAATAATTCCTTCAAGTCTTTACCTTCAACGGCTTTAGCGAAAACATCAGCCCAAACTTGGTCAACATTGGCACCAGCAGCCTTGGTGATGGCTAATAATTTTTCAGAAGTGATTTCTTGTTCAGCATCTGCTAAGATCAAAGCAGCGTATGATACGGAGGCTTCAGTAGACATTGTTATTCTTAATATGGTAGTATATATTATATCCTCTCAACTAAATTTTTCACTTCCTCCCGCTATAGTTTTTTTTTTTCTCGTTTGTTTGGTCAAGTGAAAGCTTGATAGTTGGTTGGTTGGTGCACGCATATTAGGGCTGTGGGGCCCTATGTTTCTGCACGTGATTAAAAATCCACACATTGCACATTACTGTCGGTGCTGTTGGTGTTGCTAATGGACTTTATTTATTTACATTTAAACTATTTACTTATACGTAACCCACAATAAAACAAAGAGAGAGACATAGATATATATATATGTATATACAAGACTAGGGAAACGATGGCTTGATCATTTCGTAGTTAAAGCTTGACATAAGCTTTAGATGATTTTATTTAAAAAACTTGTTAACCGAACTCAACCAAGTTCTGTATTCGGTTTCCTCTTTGACATCACTGTAGCCTATGATAAAATCGGCCAATTGCTCATCAATACCTTTAGCAACTAAATAGTTTTCAAATTCAACTTGTAAAGATTCATCTAATAATCCGAATTTTGGTCCTTGGTAATTGAATTTATCAGCAAATTCACCTTCATTATCAATTTTAGAAATGAATTTTTTGACATCAGCTTGAGTGTTAACATAATCAACTAAAAATGCTGATTCAGAAGCTTGTAACATTAAACTGAAAAACAATCCTTCATTTTTAGTTGGATTTTCAATCAAGACTTTGACGTTACTGAAAATTTGATCTAATGATTCAGCTTCTTCTTCTAATTCTTGTCCTTCTAATTCCAATTCTTCAGCTGGAATATCAGTAACATCTTCAACATCAAAGTAAACATGAATAAGCTGACCTTGATCATCCTTTTTAACTAATTCAACATTAGCGTTACCTGGTTTAGAAACAACTTTGAATCCTGAAGATTCCAAAAAATCAACATGACTTTGGTCCAATTCATTTGGAATGGCTTCTACAACTTGAAGTTCCTTGTCAAGGATCTGTTTCAAATCAGATTCAGCAGTAGTAGTAGTTTGATTGAAAGCAATTGGAGTATTATGGAAAGAACGCAATGATGTGGTGGTGATGGCCTTTGGCAACGTGGCCAATAAGGTTTTAGGTGGTCTGGAAGCTGAAGCCACTAATCTTTTAGATAATTGAGAGCGCAAAGTAGTGGATAATAATCTAGACATGATTAAACTATATGTATTTTTGATGGATAGAGTTGATTATAAAAACAAAAATAAAAGTGTGGATTATAAGGAAGAAATAAAAAGGGGATGGGTGAATACGAAGAAAAAAAATGGGGGGGAGGAGAAATGAGGTAGTGCTCTGGTTTCAAGATTATTTCGAAAAGTTCCGACCCCCCGTGTAATTTCTCTATAAACAAAACACAATATTGCAAATATCAATAAATGTATAAAGACGATGGATAATTATTAATAATATACAAAAATAATATACAACAGCAGTCAAAAGAACTCTATTTAATTAATGGAAAACTATTAGTTGAACCAACTTCCATTTCACAAACATTGTGGAAATGTAAAAGTTGGAAAAAAAAAAAAAAAAAGCTTCAAGCAATCAGCATCAAGTTGGCAATTAGTGCTAAATTGAACAAAGTTTCAAGTACCATTTTTTCATTTGGGAAGCCCTGTCCTCATATCAACTCTGAGACATTATGTGTCGAAAATATTCTTGAACAAAAAGTGAACTTTTCCTATACCTTCTTTCCTTGTATTTTTCAAAAATGGCTTTATGATTTGATTCAGCGTGGCGACAGTTCTCTAACATAACGTCGGCCAATGGCTGTAATTGTTTTTCGGTATAGCCACTATAAAAAACATGCAATTCAGTCCAGTCACCTCTTCCCAATAGTATTCTTGATATGTAGTGTGCGCCAGCAGCCAACCAACTTGGTGGAGAAGCAACAAATTTTGAGTCCATTATAGTTATTTCAAGAAAATATTTGGCAAGGGTCCTGGTTTCATAATCGTAGTCGTCAGCTTTGGATATTCTTCGCAAAAATGACATTGGCCCTGGCCATCCTAAATCAAATTCCAACACATCAATCATGAACCTCTCGGCTTTTAAAAATTCCTCGATGGAATAGGCATTGTCTGCCATGTATGCAATTTCTTGGACAGTAGGACAATTGATTTCCTCATATTTGGCAGCAATAAATAATGCCACTGCCCCGACTAATTGAAATCTGGATAGGGATACCCTTCTCTTGGATAGGAATCTGTCAATATAATTTACTGTCAAGTACAATGTTTCTGAAAACAAGTTAAATCGGGCATGCACTTGAACAACCCAATCAATTAGTACTGCACGCATTTCCCACTTTAAATCGTCTTGGAAATCCATATAGTTTGGATCAGGTGTAAACTTGTTTTCAAGCTCATGCAAGTAATTGAAAATTTCAGGTGAATACTCTGCAACCATGCTCGTATCATAAGTATCTTCGTCATTTTCGTCCAACGTAGTACGAGAGTACTTTTGTATAACGTATTTGAGCTCATTTATTATCGCATTATTCCACATTGGCTGCATGGGTACATGAACCCCATATATCGATCTCATATCCTGTGTATGCGATTGTGTTTCTTCCTCAAATCTATCGCGTGCTTCTTGAGCTGTATCATTCTCACCTTCGCTTATTCCCCTATCATCAATTGTTTCAAATGCTTCACTTATTAGTTGATGTTTACTGTCATCTTCATTCAATTCTAGATCATGATATCTGTTTTCTTTATCTTCTTCATCGTCAAATTCGTCATCGGTTTCATCGTCATCATCATCATTTAGCAATACCTTCTCCAATCTTGGTTTTTTAAATTGATGGATATCGGCTTTCTTTTGTTCTATTTGTTGATATATTTGTATTTTGTTCGAACTGCTGGAGCTGCTTTTATGATGATGGGTGTTTGTTTGTGTGAGTTTCACTCTTGGGTGATTTTTATTCTCCTGTGAGGTCAAATCACTCAATGCTTCTCTATGTTGAGAGCTCGTCGATGCTTGCCCCACTGTTATGTGATTATTGCTCAAATTGGCAATGCTTTTGGCTCTTAGTCTTTGTTTTGTCAACTCATTTTCATCCGTTATGGATGATTTATAAGATCGCATGATGTTGTGAATCTCTTAAATGAATGAGCGTGTTATTCCCCCCAAAAAAAAGTACCAAAAATCAATTGAATGAATGTAGATTTTACTTCTATTAGTCAACCCCAAAGGTAAGGAACGTGTTGGTGTGAACTTTCAGTTGTTGATAGTTGTTAGATATGTTGAAACTGGAATATTTTTTTTTGTTTGTCTCCTTTGGTGGGTTTTTTTTTTTTCTTTCTCTCTTTTCTTCGTAGTTAGCGTTTGTTTGCTTTTTTCCTATTGAAAGCTTGGAGTAAGTCACAAAAACGAAAAAGAAATCTAATAGATGTAATTCAATATTGTTAAACTTATACTAGCTAGTCCTTATATACAACTTTTTTTTTGGATGGAATTGAATGTGATGCTGAAAATAAAATAGTATTGAAAAAACGAGTGGAATGCAAAACACAATTTAAACGAATGTAGTTATTTACTTTTAACAAAAAGGAAAAAAAAAAGTAAATAGTTGGAAATCCAATAGTCTAAAGGAGCAAGCTGTAAAGCACAGTAGGAGTTAGAAGATCTTGTAAGTAGTTGTGAAAACTTTAATGCTGTTGTGTGTCCAGGGTATTATAGACAGTGGCAGTCTTTAGTTTAAAATGAAAGCTCGTAGTTGGTAAAATAAACTATTCCTCCGTAAATCGATTGTGATATCCAAATCCAATACAAAAAGTTGATCAGACGTATCAAATAAAGAAGGAAAGAAGTAGAAAAATGGATTAGAAATCTGGATTAAGTTGAACTGTGTTGTTGTTTTTTTTAGAATAGAAATTTATAGAAAGTGAAACCAGTCACAACAACAACATCTCTGGTTTTTCATTGCGCTGCTCAAAATTACACTAAACTAAAAAAATGTAAACAAAACACGAAACTATAGCAAAAAAAAAAAAAAGAGAGAATGAGAATTAGAAACATCACGTAAACAAAACTAAAAAATGCCGGCCAACAAGTTAGACTATAACCCCAACCAACCAAAAAAAAAAAATGATGTATCATAGATAGAAACAAATCAGAACAAAGAGGTTTATAAACAAGATAAGAAAAAAAGACATTATTGACTACGATTGTTAGCTAATACCATTAGATCAAGCAAAAAAAAAATAGTGAAGGGTGCGAGATTCGAACTCGCGCGGTCAACTGACCAACAGATTACTCTGGTAAAGAAGGATTTGAACCTTCACCTTAAGTCTGTCACCTTAGACCAACTCGGTCAACCCTCCCAATTTGCAGAGTTTGAAATTTTCTACTTTTACAGATTAATTTGTTTAAAGAATTTTTGCTGACTTTTTTTACGTCTTAGTTTCTGTCAATAGATAGTTAACCAGTCTAATAAGGTGGTTCTGATTGTTTTTCTTGAACTATTGTTGAAAAGAAAATGCTTTGGGTGTGTTGTTGTGGCCATTTCTCCAATATTTTGTTAAAAATTTAGTATAAAAGATTTGCAATAAATATTTTTTCAGAGCGGTTTTGAAAATTCAATCATAACACTATAAAAACAAATATATTAACACAATTGCATAGAGCTTTTTCTACACCTCTATAAGCATAAATTAAAAAGGCAGTATTCAAACATCACATTAAACAAAGCAGGCTCAAAATCATTCAAGGCCGACACCTAACTACTACACTATACTTTTTGTAACAAAATTTATAATACAAACAATGATAACTATACGTGGTTTTATCTATTCATCTAATCTTTCATTTTTGAATCCTCTTCTCCTTCCTTGTCACCTTTGGCATCAGCATCTTTCATCTCTTCATCTTCCTGTACATCTGCAGATTCTTGTTCTGGCTCATCACTTGGTAAGGTCTTTGGTTTCCAAATTTCCAATAATTTATCATCACCAACACTACCGAAAATATTCTTGATTTTTGGATGAATATCAAAGTCGTTTGTTCGTCTAGTATGGCCACCGTGAACGTATTTCAAACATGGATCAGTCTTGACTGCTTGCTTTTTCTTTGAATTAGTATCTTTCCCATTAGACATTGCATCAGGGTAAGTGAAATCCTCATCGAGATTTTTCAAATCCCAAAATATAATTCTTTTGTCCAATCCACAAGATACAAGAATATCAGGGTTGTTCCAGTCCCATTGCAATTGTCTGACACTGTCATTATGACCATAAAACTTTCTGAAAGGGGTGCTATAGTTTCTCATGTCATACAACGAAACCACATTATCTTTACCACCAGTCGCATACAATGTTGGTATATCTGGATGAAACTGAATACATTTTTGAATATGGCTATTTTCAACTGTTATCACCGGATTGATATCCGCAGAGTTAACTCTTGAATCATGAAACTGAGTAGTTGAGTCATCACTAACAGATCCAAACAAGTGCTTTTCCTTAACGTAAGAGATATCATTGATAGCACCATGATGTCCTTTGAACAATTGCAATGGAGTCGATGGCTTGTCAACTTGCCACAATGCAATCTGTGAATCATTTGACCCAGATAAGAACCCATTATTATCCACCCAGTCTAATGCTATACCGCCTTGCTTGTGGTACTTATAATCAACGGAGTCAAAGTTGTCCAAGTTATAACTACGAAGAACACCATCTGCATTGAATCCCACTGCTAGACTACCATTAGGTGAAACTTTCAATTTATTAACTTCCTGGCTCTGTTTCCATTGAGTAATAACTTTAAAATTTGATGTATCTATATCATCGCTTGGAACAGGAATACTCTCGGTTGCACCCACCAAAGTCGAAGGCAAGTTTATTGAAGCTAGTTTCAAATAGTTGTCGGCTTTATTGATTGTGTTTGTCCCTATCAAAAATTTTAACTCCAAATCTGATTGAGAGACGTTGGTTGTTGGCAACCATTGAAACACCAACGAAGGGCTATCCAAAGCAAATGTGTGTATAAAATCGTAGAGCAAAGGCACTGTTTTTTTCCAGATCTTAAACTCTTCGTTTACAATTTTTTCTTGTAATTGTTGCTCCTCTACCAATTCCCTTTCGGCTTTGGCAAACTCGTTAGTTGATGATGGCATGATGTGTGCAGTTGTCAGTAGTAACGGAATAGAAGAAGATGTTGAAATATAGTTTTGCGAGAATTATTTGTGGTCCATTTTTTTTTTTCTTTTGTCATATTTTCATTTTTGCTCATTTCCTCTATTGGTCTTATCTTAAAACTGGAAATAAACCTTAGATCGTTATACGTAAGGTAGAACATCTCTTATTTACTAATTTAATGTGTAATGGTCTTACTCAACCAGCCTAGTACGAGATAGAAAGGAAGAAACAAAGTTACTACAACCAAGTCCCAAGATTATAATCTTATATATTCATTAACTCCTCAAATAACACCTCCTCCGAGGTCAGCCAAACCATCCTCGTCCTGTGGCTCATCAAAATAATGACTAAAAGTATATACGGTACCGTAAATTAATAAACCGCCTACTATTGTTAAAACCATAGCTGTTTTCGTCAATATCAAAGAGTGGTTTAATAGTATAGGTAAATAAACCCCACTCACCAATAGGAAAGCCGTCAAGAACTGCCCAATTTCAATCACAGCCCTGGAATTAGTGGTTGTAGAATCAAAATTGAAATCATAGTCGGAATTACTAGCAATGTTCTTAGTGATTGCCACTGGCAAATGTGCTACAGCAAATATAATGCCAACTATAATAGGGAACCAATTTCCGTATATCCCTGCCAATATAACCAAGAGAAACCCAACGGATAGAATTACTGAAAGACCAATAATTTTGTTCAAAGGGTTCTTTTGAAGATATGAAAATGTTTGAGTTGAATTCATCAATAAAACAGTCGTGAACCAGACAATTATGGGATCAAACAATAAATAGACTTTAGGTAGTGTTCAAGAAGATTCACAATCTTTGAGTTAGAACAATCGAGTAATGCTCTGTTAAACCTTTATTCAGTTTGGGAAGTCCAAGGAATCGAAGAAATGGAAGTGAAGGAGATTTGCGTGAACTCAACAAGATAAAAAAAAACTTATCCTTAACAAAGAATTGGAAGAAGAAGAAAAAAAAAAAGACTATGGACGACAACAAAAACGCTAAAAGGGCCAACCTTACTATTGAATCCAAAATATACCAAACCAAATATAATGAGCAACTATTCTGAAATACTCAAACCAAGAATAATCCCAATTTCATATTCCAAAACTGATGTTCCACCACCTCCTGGCTATTCAGAATCTGTGTTTTCCACGACAACAAAATCGCAGACACTGTCAGGTAAAAAGGCAAAGCATGACGACGCAGAATTGAATGCTTTAAAGTCTAAGAAAATCTGGGAATTAGCAATTGGCCCGGCAAAATCGATACCAATGAACTTATTTATGAGTTATATGACAGGAAATTCCTTACAAGTGATCTCAGTAACTATGACATTAATGTTGTTATGGAACCCTATAAAGGCAATCTTCAATGAAACCAATCCGACCTTTTCCAAATTGTCAACGAAAAACAATGGAAGTGAAATTATTTTAGCAAAACTTGTATTTATTATATGTCAAGTGTTTAATATGTGTATTGGCGTTTACAAATTATACAAAATGGGTCTTATACCTCACCAGGAAGCTGATTGGTTAGCCTGGAAAGAACCCAAGAGATTTATAGATAGGTTATATTACTAAATAAGTTTATATATTATACAGTATTGGTCAACACCCCCTCCCTTCAAAACCATTGGTGGTGATTGTTATCCTAATTTTTATCTTCATGATGTTTGTCAAATATTTGTTGCAAGTTGTACTTGCTATATTTCAAGAAATTGTTAGCTACTCCCATACCAATATTATTTTTATAGCATTCGACAATAATCAACTTGTCGTAATTTTTGAGATCCACTGAGTGTCCATGACTAGTACCCACACATTCAGCTATTGTTTTAATTATAACATCAGACTTTAAAACATTGAAATTACGTCTCGAAACTTGAACAGCAAACTTAATTGGTTTCTGATCTTTCTCTTGATGGAAATGTCTTGCCAACACCTTTCGAGCCAACTGCCGCACCTTCTCTAACGGATCATCACCCGTTGAACTGCATGAATCCATTATAGGGACTAGTTTTTGTGTGTACCTAGTCGTTTTCTGTCCTGACTCATAACATTCTTTACATAGTTTTTCCACCAACACCTCTGGATCAATAGGCTTTTTCGTTTTTATAAACACCAAACACTCCAAATCTACATCAATAGGTTGAAGTAGTTCTGTTTTCGAGTTTTTGGACTCCTCAAGTTCTTGTAATTCCTGTTTGATTTTCTCTTCAATTGATAGTTCCTTTTTGTTATTTTGGGTTTCCTCCTTGTCATCTTCCACATTTTCCAAATCGAAATATTCAGGAATTTTCTCAGACAATAGATTAAGCAATTCCTGGCGACAATTTGCTTCCTTCCTACGAGCACAACTTACGTAAATACCAGAAGTGTTAGGGTCCAACAATTTAGACACATTCTTGAACTTTTTTTTGGGAGGATTATTAGAATCAACAGCTTTTCTTTTACCCATAGCTAAAATAATCAACTTGATGGTTGTGATGAGATCAGTAAACCAGTGAAAAAAAAAAAAAAAATCCATGTTTCAAATCAAAGTCCTTTTTTTTTGTTTACGCCCCAATGCGACTAAACTTAGGCATTAGTGTGGGCGACAACAACAACAAACAAACAACTGATAGAAACGATTTAGCATGGACCACTACTTTCAACCAGCAAGATTCAGAAAACTACACTACACCCATAACATCTACATACCCGAATTGATATGCTGACCCTTCCTTTAGATTTGATTCTTTATATTTCAGATATTGGGAATTTGAGTATCAAAGATGTTTTCCACCTCAGTCAAGTCAACAAATTATTCAGAGAAAAGTTGCTGCACCCATACTTCTGGCATATGGTGTACAATCAAAAAATTGGCAGAATCTATGAACTATTCGGTATATCAGAGCCTATTCCTGAAAGCAACTATTATAAGCTCTGCAGAGAACATTACCGCATATTTAATGTAATTGAGCAAGAGTTGAATGACTTTAATGAATCCAAAAACTATAAAATACGAGACTACATTACCAAGTATTCATTGAATTCAGTTTTTCTTCCGACTTTACTCTTTTTTTTACGTCGTGAAGATTTCGAAATCAAGTTAAATATTAGAAATAAATCCAGTGCTGTTGAATTTTCAAAAGGTGTATTTCTAGCCAATTTGGTTGCTGGTCAAAGTTTTAATATTGGTATAAAAATGCTATCTAAGTTCTTTGAAGAGCCATTGAATTCCAGGTCCTACGAATCATTTTGGTTTGCCATCAGCTTATTACAGAAAAAGAGTTTTAAAATAATTAAAGCTCGAAATATATTTCTTGAGGGAGCAGCAGAGATACTCA
Source organism: Candida dubliniensis CD36 (assembly GCF_000026945.1). Taxonomy (NCBI): domain Eukaryota; kingdom Fungi; phylum Ascomycota; class Pichiomycetes; order Serinales; family Debaryomycetaceae; genus Candida; species Candida dubliniensis. The sequence goes on from NC_012866.1 coordinate 929,577, forward strand.
GAAAACTCACCACCGAGTATTATCCTTTGCCACTTGTTGACGATCATTATACTTTTAAAACTGTCGATGAATATTCTGACAAGGTTTCTCACTATATCCAGCTACTCTACCAATGTTATTGTGACATTCGTTGTGAGGAAAGCAACTACTTGGAAGCCACCAATTTGTTGTCTATGTATAGTGGTCGTCACAAGGGTGACCAGCTTCTTGTGGCATCATCGTTGATAAAAGTTGTTGATGAGCAATTGGATGCTCTAGATATTAGAATTACCAGTGGTGAAGAAAAACCCAAGCTTTTGTTGACCTCTATGGGTACAGCATTAATTGGTGACTACTGTGTTCCATTTTTAACTGGACATCCAAGAGTTTTAAAGAAGGAAAAATTTCTTGACGTGTGCAGATCTATTTCGGAACCATTGGCAAATAGAGCTTTGTTACCGATAACAAAGGTTGAAATACAGTCTATGATTTGTTATTACGGAACTGCACTTAAATTTTTAGATGGGCGAGACGTATTATCTCCTCCATGTCATCCAAGTACGTATTGTGACGACACTTTTACCTTTTTTGCCCAGTTTATATTACCATGTTTATTCAGAAAGGAAGTGAGCAATTTCAATATGCAAATATTACTACAAAATGTCAGAGAATTTCTTGACGATTCCAATCATATATATTATCCCATTTTTAGTAGATTGCCAATTTTAAGCGGATACCCGTTGCTCATTGAAATTGCTCCTCAGTACTTACAGTGCAACTACCTGCCAAACAACTTACAAGGCAAGATCGTTATCACAAATAGGTCTGATGTTGCTGCTATTGTTCTTGGGACTTGCAGCGACAGCCTGTTGTATCAGGTCTTGAATGCATATGGTGAGCTAGAGCAACTCCGTGACACTTCATTTACAGTAGTGGACAATGTTTCCACCGAAGAGGTTGAAACATTTATTGAATTGGTTGGCTTGGCAAATTTGCTATACGTACGAATTAAAGGTGTAAGTTTGAAAGAAGGTGAGGAACCTAGATTTATAATAGAATAGAACAAATATAGTAGAGTGTATAGGATGTATGAACACTGTTTCCTGGCCATACGTTTGAAGTGTGTCGCATTGACTTAGTCATTCCACAACAACAACCGCTGCCAAAGCAACCGCAAGCGAAAGATTATAGAAAAAAAAAAAAAAAATTACAACGGACAAGAAAACCGAGTTGTGCCCGCAACTACTGTTGATCTTGCAACCTTACAACAATTGAAGAATGCTAAGACAAAATATCGCCCGTATAACATTCAGAAGGTACAAACACCATGTACTTGGAATTGATTTGGGAACAACCAATTCTGCTGTTGCAGTTATGGGATCAGACCAAGAGCCACATATAATTGAAAATGAAGAAGGCAAACGTACTACACCATCAGTTGTGGCATTCAGCAAAGAGGGTGAAACATTAGTTGGTCTTCCTGCAAAGAGACAAGCTGTAGTAAATCCCGAAAACACTTTTTTTGCAACAAAGAGATTAATTGGGAGAAAGTTTGAGGATGCAGAAGTACAAAGGGATTTAAATAATGTCCCTTATAAGATAATCCCTAACAAACAAGGGGATGCAATGTTGTGCTCGCATAGTGGACAAACCATATCGCCATCTGAAATTGGAGGACTTATTTTACAAAAGTTACAGAAGGTTGCAGAGAATCAGTTGAAAGAAAAGATCAACAATGCTGTTGTCACTGTTCCAGCATATTTCAATGACTCTCAAAGACAGGCTACAAAGAATTCGGGGAAACTAGTAGGCTTGGATGTATTGCGAGTGATCAATGAGCCGACGGCTGCAGCATTAGCCTATGGTTGTGACAAGTCGAGGGAGGATGGGATAATTGCAGTATTTGATCTCGGTGGTGGGACATTTGATATATCTATTTTAGAAATAGATGAAGGTGTGTTTGAAGTAAGGGCAACAAATGGTAATACCCATTTGGGAGGTGAAGATTTTGACATTGTTATAATGAACTATATCTTGGAAAATTTCAAAGCGGAAACAAGAATTGATTTATCTAGTGACAGGTTTGCTGTACAACGTATTAGAGAAGCTGCCGAAAAAGCAAAAATAGAGTTAGATCACTCGGAGGAAACACAAATCAATATACCATTTATATTTCAAGACAAGCACATCAAGCAGACTTTGACATCGGAAGAATTCACCAAGATGGTGATGCCCATTATAGAAAAGACCATTGATCCAGTCAAACGATGTGTGCGGGATGCTGAGCTAAAGTTCAAGGATATCGATGAAGTTTTGTTAGTTGGTGGTATGACAAGAATGCCCCAGATTAGGAAAATGGTTCAGGACTTGTTTGGCAAAAAACCAAGTACCGCAGTGAACCCTGACGAGGCAGTTGCGTTAGGTGCAGCAATTCAAGGTGCAGTATTATCTGGACAAGTTAAAAATGTGGTATTACTAGATGTTACACCGTTATCTTTAGGGATCGAGACTTACGGGGGAATTTTCACTCCGCTAATACCCCGTAACTCTGCTGTTCCAATTAAAAAAGAGCAGATGTTTTCCACCGCTGTAGATGGCCAAACTGGAGTAGAAATAGGTGTCTATCAAGGAGAACGAACATTAGTCAAAGATAATAAGCATATTGGTCAATTCAAACTATCAAATATCCCTCAAGGGCCAAAGGGGACCCCACAAATTGCCGTGTCTTTTGAAATTGATGCTGATGGCATTATAAATGTCACTGCAACAGACAAGACACCGTATCCAAAGGATCTGGAACACTACGGGAAACCAAATACCGTGGCAATACAAGTAACTGAAGTTGGATTGACCGATGCTGAGGTTGAAAAAATGATCCAAGAAAGTAATCGGAATAAAAGAGCTGACGAGGAAAAGAAACGGTTATATGAACACGCTTCTCGTGCAGAAATTTTATGTACAGACACCGATACTGCATTGATCCAATTTGGAGAATTGATGGAGGAGGATGAAAAAGTGACAATTAAAGAGTATGCCGATGCCATTAAACAAATGATCAATGAAATAAGATCGGGAGAAAAGTTGCATCATCCTAATAATCTTAATCAAAAAGTAAACGAGATGCAAAAGGCTTGCATGGAGGCAATACAGAAAGTTGCATTAAAGCAGCACCAACTAGCCAAAGAGAGTGAAAATTAGACATGTATATATAATCATCGAAAAACTACAATTTGTTTTGTATCTTCTTTTTTTTTTCTGTTTTTGGTTCTATATTTTTCTTGCCCTCCACCCCCAGAAGGCAACTATGTAAGCGTAACCCATGCCCTGCTCTGGTTCTCTCTATATTACTCATCAGTTTCCATTCTGTCTTCTGCTGGGGCTTCGGTACCTTCTCCTTCTTGGGCTTGGGTTGCATTGCCCTCTTCTTGTTCATCCCCATCATCGTCATCATCGTCACCATCTCTATTTCTAGCGTTTGAGACGGAATCTAATTTATCCAACCATTGTTGCACATTCTCATCATCATACGACACAAAACTTTGATCTTTACCAACAATTGAAACACTGGTGTTTTTAAATGTCAATTCAACATCTTGAGACAAAGTATCTCTCAAAGCATATAACCCATGAAGTACTAACTTCTCAACATCATCACATTTCTTTATTTCTTCCAAATTTCTTTCTAAATATGTACGAGCTGCTTGAGATCTTGCTCCTATGGCTGCCCCAAAATATTCCAAAACGCTTCCACTAGGTTGAAACTCAAAAAGGTGGGCTCCTGTTTCATCATATCCAGCAATCAACAATCCAACACCATATGGCCTTGATCCATAACTTTGTGTATTTTCTTGGGCTTTATCAGCAATTGACAAGACTGCCTTATAAGTTTGAATTGGACGATTGAAAACCATTTTACATTGCATTGCTTGTTTTCTTAAGAAGTTAGACAAAACTCTAGCATCCGGTGCCAAACCAGCCAATGCCACTCCCATATGATCATCAATTTTTATGATTTTCTTCTGGTAAGATCCTAATTCCTCGGCATTTCTTTTTAGAGCCACTAACACAACATAATCATTCGAAGTTAACCCAACAGCTGCACTTCCTTGTTTAATAGCTTCTAAAGCATATTCAACTTGAAATAATCTACCTGTAGGTGAATATGTAACAGAATCGTTGTCGTAATTATTTCTAAACATAGTTCAATTGATCTGATCTGGTGGGAGATATGAAATCGTATACAAGCAAGTTGGTGATATAAATTCACTTTTTCTTCTCTTTGCCACTGATTATCTGGCGCACACCAAAAACTCAAATAGAGAGAGAAAAAAAAAAAAATTGAGTAAACAACGACAGGTAGTGTACTTACTACGATTATGAAGGAGACTCCATCAAGAGGTTTCAACCTAAATGAAAACTCTTGTCAAATATGCTGTATTGTAATTTGTGTACACTGTATTTTTGTTACTTCTTCTATACTAACTTACATTATCTCTCTTAATTTTTCGACGGTGTAACTGTCATTCAATTGAATAAAATTGTTGAAATCGGCATCACCCAACTGTTGTCTCAAACCACTCATACATTCCTTTAAAAGCAGTAAAAGATTCACAGAATAAACCCGATCAAACTGATCTAATAATGCATGGTATCTCAATTTTTCACCGTTTGCTTTGATATCAGGGTCCAAATAAGAATAATCATCAATATCATCATAAATCAAGTTGGAATTGTATGAATCACATCGTCCACTTGCATCTTCATTTACTTCTTCCAAGAAGAACAAAGTGTTTTTAATTATCTTGGGAGACAACTCCCACAACACCTCTATTCTTTGCGGAACGGAATAAGACAAAACAGAAAGCAACCCCAACAAATTAATCTTTTTGTTTCTTGGGTTCCCATTGTGGTTGTAATACTCTAACCATCTCTCAAAAAACAATTTCAAGTCAACAGAAGTGACATCTAAAATTTTAAGAAAATACTCTCTCACGGCAATTCTTGAAAACAATAAATACATTCTAGCAATTAAAAAGTTGCTCATGTTATCATCCAACACATAGCGAACCATGGAGTTGAATAGACCACTTGAAACAATTCTATCTATCATCTCGTCTCTTGGATTGATCAACAATATATCCATCAACACAATAAAAATGGCATACGCATCATCTCTCATTTTACTTAGATAGTCCCCAATAACTTGGAATATTTCTGACGCCAAATCTTCAGAAAATACAGCTGGGGCATACAAGGCATAACTTCTGATAATTGACATGATTGTTGGAAGAATCTCAGTTGAGTTTCTTAATCCAACTGGGATCAATTGAAACAATTCCACCAACTCTGAATTCAAATTCTGTGTGACAGGACAAAATTGCAACAAGGCTAGCCATAAATCATATCCATCCTCAGAGACAAGCAAATAAATATCCAGATTTTCAGAACAACATGCCCTGATGAGAGGAATGGCAATCTGGTGTGTTTCTATAGAATTCTCATTTAACGATACAACCAAACTTCTCAATAACCTCAATAATGACGTCTTGATGATCTGCTCGTTTTCAGTAGTTTCCCAATTTGGAGGAATGATTTGCAAAATATCAAGCAACGTTTGATAATCAACCAATGGGTTACACTTTTCAATGACTTTAGACAATGTGTTTAGCATGTATAATTTGGATTCTGTAAACTTGAATTCATCAAGCAACCCAATAATCAACTTAACAAAATCATTTAAAAACGGTTGAAAATCAGTTTTGCTGAAATCCCAATCGTCTACAACAGCACACAATGCTTGAACAGCTGAAATCTTGACAATCTTATCATTGATCTTATTTGTTGGTTGTAAGAAATTTAACAATAACTTGTAGATGGATACTCTCAGTTCTCTTGAACATTGGATACTGACCCATTCTGAAATAATTAAGCAAACTCTTCGTTTTAAGATCTTGTTTTCAACTAAGTCATTCTTCAACCCTTCTGGTATAAAAACGGTTTCCAACAAATTATCAAAATTCACATGATCACTAATGGCGTGCCCCGAAAGTTGGAAAGTACACAATATAGAGTCTCTGATCAAGATCTTGTCAACAGACGCATTTTCCATCAATCCAGTGCTAATCTTATTCAAAACAAACTCAGCTAGGAAGTCTGGAAAATATTTAATCAAATCTTGATAAAAGTTTTCTGCACAAGGACGGATTTGATACTCCCAACTAGATGAAAACTCTTCATTACACCATTCTTCTGGGTCAAGCAACCAACTTTCCAAATCCGATGGCTTCAATCGAAGGTACCAATTTATTACAAGGTCGCAAAGGTTCTGAATTAAATCAGGAGTGAAAAAATGACCAGATAATTTGTTTCTAGCTGTCTGAACTTCCATTTTGTCGTTTTTTTGTTTTAAAGTGACCGCGCCGGCTCTATAAATATATGCCAAAACTTTCTTCAATATACTAAAACTCCGCAAAGCCAAAATTTCCCAAAAATCGTTTTCTTCAGATGAATTGTAGATCACTTCAGCTTTTTGCTCTAATATCGAAAGAAATGTTGTGAGTATTTTTTCACAACAAGGCAACAATATAAAGCTAGTGGGGTTTGTTTTGATCAATGATACGTATAGCTTGCTATAGCACTTGACATACCGTTCCAACAAATCTGTGTTAAATTTATCATGTTCCAGCACTATCATTTGCAAATGGTCAATTGTATTGTTTAAAAATTCAACAATGTCGTGGTCCTTGTGTGGTTGCTCAAAACCTTCAGGTATAATTCGCCTCAAATTTTTCAAGCACAAATAACAGATCTGCATTATAGTGAAATCCAAATTTGATGTCCACATAGTGAAGAACTTTGAATACAATTTGACCAAGACATTGACAACAATTGGTGCCTTTGCTTGCATAGCATGGCGTGCTCTTCCAATTTTAACTGTCGACAATGTTTTTATAATCCGATTCAAAATAATCAACATATTATTTGTGGCCACGAGATTATTCTCAACAAAAACGTATTTCTCCAAACTGCTAATTATATCATCAAACAAATTTGGCCAATCCAGGGGGAAGTCAAATCGGGCAATTTTTGAAATCGAATATGCATTTTGTAACATCAATTGGTTATTCTTTTCATTTATCAAATCCATACTTTTTGCAATTATTTGTTGTTTTTCCTGTTTTTGAATAGAGTTGTTTCGTGAACTCTTCCAATATTTATCAACACCATTTTTGAAACAAATTATCGCCAACCAACGGATTTGTAAAGGTAGCTCGGTGTTCAAATACACTTCTTGTAATAAATAATGGTATCCAGGAACAATTTCCCAATTCTTCAATTGAGCCTCTGCATTCTGTTGTTCTAAACTTCTTTCTGATTTACTTGCAAAAGTCAAAACAGACACCAAATTTTGATTGTTTAACTCCATCCTTAATAATGCCAAGTTACAAGATATTTTTCTTTTTTTTTTTTTTTTCAAAATTATATGTGTTTGTTTATTTAAATTGTACCTCAACGTTTCATAAGTATAACAATCTCGAACTAGTTTTGCCAGAAGTGCTTACTGTTCGGATAAAAAAAGTATACTCATCTAGTCATTCGGAAAAGAGAGAGAAAAAAAAAAAGAAGAATCATTCAACTGTTTGGTAGGGCTTACACACATTAAATTCGAATACTATACACGACCCCCTACTTAGTCCATCTATGGGTTTCGTCTCCTTCAGACCATGTCTGCTCTGTATATCCCAATTCTCGTTTGACTCTATCAACAGTGGCTTGATCACCCATATTCTTTCCAATATTGTCACTAATTTTAATGGCTGGCTTGCCATTTGCCTCCTTAATTTTAATGACAATGTTCATTGGCTGAGACTTTTCACCATTTGACAACTTATTGAAATCGTTTGTGAAAAACGTACCAATTCCAAAAGTGCTAATCAATCCCAATTTATCTGCTGTATTTTTGTATTTTAAACATTTTTCAACGTTCAAGGAGTCACTGAAACAAATGATCTTGCTATTTTTCGCTATACCCAATTTTTCGTAGTGGCCAGCTATTTTCTCAGCATACAATTCAGGATCCCCCGAATCTTGTCTAACACCAGCGTATTCATTCACATAAGGAGCAACAAACATTGTCAAGTAGTTGTCTGTTCCAAAAGTATCTGTCAAGGCCAACCCTGCATATTTAGCACCAAAGGTATCGATCCAATAATCCATGGCCAATTTATTTGCATGAACATAATCTTGTGTGATTGATGCGATTCCCATATACCATTCATGTGCAACAGTGCCAATGGGTGGTAAATCATATTTCATAGCAAAATAAACGTTCGATGTACCAGCGATGAACTTTGATTGTGTTTCTATTTGCACATCTTTGATTGCCTTGATAACAATTTCTTGTGACTCATATGATCTTCTTCTTCTAGTTCCAAATTCACTGAAATTACATTCATTGGTAATAAGTTCCTTGGTCTTTTCTTGTGCTAAAGCGTACTGCCCTTCGTAATTCCAGTCAGTGTCAACAAACTTAAAATACGCTTCGGACACTAATGCCAATAATGGAATCTCGTAAAGTATAGTATCATTCCACTTACCAATAATTTCCAACTCAAAGTCATCATTATTGTTATCCAAGTACTTGATCTGTGACGAAGGGTCCAACTTGAAGTCAACCAAATATTCTAAATACTCGGATGGTAATTGTGGCAACACTTTGTGCAAATACAGAATCTCTTCAGCAGAAAATCTTAAATTGCCCAAATAATCAATTTGCTTTTTCAACCACGATATAGCTTTGCCATTCAATTTCAATTGAGGAGTTCTATTTGTATATCTGTATTTCACAGGGACATCAGGAAACTGCTTATTGACTGCTGCATGCATAAACAATTTGTATAAATCCGTATCCAACAAGGATTTAATGACTGGCTTATCAGCATTTCCATTCATAGTCAACAACTGTTACTTATTTTGCTTCAATGATAGGAGGAAAAATATTTGCTGAAGTAACTAGATTTGGATAGTATAGATTGCTAGTTTTTTTTTTAAAAAAACGTTGAGCTTTTGATAAAGCTAGTTCGGCACGGGCACGGGCAGGAGAAAAAGAAAACGAATCCTGCCAGAATGCTAAAAAAGAGTTAAACTTTTTTGGGCCCAAATGGAAGGAAAAAAAAGGGCCAGAAGTTTGAACATCTACCTCTACCCAACAAATAATTAGCATATAGATGTTGAGCATTATGTGAATGATATAAATCATACTAGAGGCTCACTATCTTAAAAAGCATTTCAAATTTTCATATTTTGTAAGATCATGGGTTTCCATTGATAACACCTAATTTTCTTTTTTTGCCTCTCGTAACGTAAAAGTTGTGTTAAGATTGAGAACAGAAATTTTTTTTTTTTTTTTTCTCTGTTGTTCTCTGCACTTTTCCATTTGACATAACAAGTGTTCAATATATTTTATGATAAACATTACATTATGTCTTCATCCTATACAAAAGAGCAAGAATCAATAGTGTTAAAAGTATTGTCGTACAAGCCTCATCAGTTTTATGAAATATTGTCGGTGGAGAAATCCGCCAGTGATGGCGAAATAAAAAAATCGTACAGGAAACTAGCAATAAAGTGCCATCCTGATAAAAACCCTCATCCAAGATCATCGGAAGCTTTCAAGATATTGAACAAAGCATGGGAGGTGTTGAGTGATCCACAAAAGAAGAAGATATTTGACCAAACTGGTTCAGACCCAACCTCGAGAATCAATAACTCCAGCGCGGCGTCTGGTGGGTTTACAAGTAGTTCATTTTCTGGAAGATCTGGGTTTGCAAATAATCCGTTCGAAGATGAATTGTTCAATATGTTTTTTGGTGGTGGTGGCGGCGGTCCACGGGGCAGTCCTTTTGCATCAGGGCCAACATTCACATTTGGTGGAAATGGATTCACATTCCAATCATTTGGAAATGGGGGTGCTGATCCATTCATGAGGCACAGAAGAACAACAAGAAGACCCAGGGCCCAATCGCCCAATGGAATGGGACAAACTGGTCCTAATGGAGAAGAACAACCACCATCTTTGTTTGAAGCATTAAAGGGTCTATTACCTATTTTGATGCTTTTAATTGTGCCAATATTGTCAACCATATTTTCGAGCGACACGTCGCCAGAGTATTCTTTTGTTCCATCTCAGGAATACAATATACAAAGAAATACACCTAAGTATAATATACCATTTTATGTTACTGACAAATTCCAAGAAAAACATGGTTCGAAGTCCAAAAGACAATTAAGAAATTACGACTCCAAAGTAGAAAACTTGTTTATATCAGATAAGCGTGCCAAGTGTTCAAAGGAGCAAATACACAAAGACCAATTGATTGAAGATGCATATGGCTGGTTTAGCGTTGATAACGAGAAATTGCAGCGGGCAGAAAATTTCCCAACACCAAATTGTGACATATTGAAAGGCTTAAATTTACTTTAGAGAATGGTCTAGTTAATACAATATAAATTCATGTAACGTTGAAGAATAAACTAGGGACAGAGCGAATCTCTAAATCAATGAGGATTTCGGTCTTCTTTGTTGTATAGTGTTGATTCTGGGTTGCAAAAGTCAAGATAAAGGAAATGCAAAAATCAACACACCACTCTTTTTCTAAGACAACCACACGTTAGTCTTTTGTTTTTTTTTTTTTTTGTTTTTGTTTTTTTAACTTTATTTTTGATTCTTGGTTGATGTACATGGATGAGTATAGATGCAAAGTCCAAGTGAATTTACAGAAGCATTTCTGCTCTTTATTGGTCGCGTGAGTGGTGTGGGCGACAAATCACCAAAACTATACAATAACGAAATGTCAACTTTGAACACGTTGCTAATTAATATTGAGGATGAACCATTGACAGGGGTTGGTAAATGCAAACCCTTGTTAATCGATTGTATTGACAAGTTCTTGCAAATAATCATTCAACAAGAACATGTCGATGACAGATTGAGTTGGTTCGCAATAAATTTATATCTCAGTAAGTTCATTAGGTTGGTTATATATCCTGAAATCCAGATGATTTGGCCAATATTGCTCAGAATCACAGTTTTTACCCATGATTTTAGAGTTTTGCACAAGGTTATTGAATGCTCATTATGCGAGAATCCCGTTGTGTCTTGGATCAGTTCAAAAATCTTACTGAACATGATTCAAGTGGATTCCTTGTTCTGGTTGGTAAAGGAATCATTAAACACAAAGGAAAATATAAAAAAATTTAGAAATTTGCTTTGGTTAAATAGTGGAATAACTACCCTCATGAACTTAATTTCATTGTTTGTCCATTTGGAGCTAGAACTCGAATTTATTCCAAACTTGGTCACACCTTACATTCGGTATATCCATTCAGTCAACCCCAAATTTTCCGATTTTATCCCGTGTTCAGTTATTTTGAAAAATCAAATTATCAATAAACAGGCGAGGTTTTATTTGCAACCGATAAACCGTTCGCTTTTAATTTTATGGCATCAGCTAAAAGAGGATCAAACAGAAACATACTATATCAATTTGGTCACATTGAGTAGCTTCAGAGCGTTACCTAATTGCGTTCTAAAGTTAAACTTCCAATGCAGCAACGAACGCCAATTGCGATCTGAGGCAATGCTGATATACAAATACATGAAAAAATTCTCCATTAAAATTGGAGACCTTGACATTCTGGATACTTGCTTAGAAATAACTTTAAAACACAATACTCATTATAATTGGTTGGTGAAGTTTTTTAAGGTTATCTCCCCAAGAAGAAAAATATCTGTAAACTCCAAAATTCAAGTTCCCCTGAGCCAAAAAGAAAGTTTAGACCCCAACTGTTCCCAGAATGATTCAAATAATATGATGGTAGTCGCTGCAAAAAGACGCAAAGTATCGAGATCAGAACCATGGGATTTCTTTGACATATCTGAAATGTCGCGAGCAAGAAAGAATCGTAAATATGAAGTTAGCAGAGATATGCATAAACAGAGTAATGTCACTAAGATTTGTTTGGATTCTGAACAGATTGGTGATGGTAGAAATTCCAAAAATTTGCTATTTGTACAAGAAGAATCGGATGACATTGAAGAATCTAGTTTTTCATCGCAGAATAATGCCAATCCTAAAGAGTACAACAATGGCAATTGTGATCAATTTGATTTGGATACCGCAACGGGAGAGACAACAAAGGACGAAAACCAAAATGTAACTTGTTCCGTGGTAAAACCTTTGAACAGAGAGTTAGATATAACGCCTATATGTCAAGATAATGCCACACCAACGAGCGATTACAACTATATAAACGAGAGCTTAATTCTATTCTCTTCCAATATTGTGAATAAGTTGAAAACCATCGAGTACAATGTGCTTCAAAAACGGAATGAATTACAAAACGAATTGGATCTGGAATTTGCTAGAATCTTTGCCAAGCACAAACAGAAATTGCATGAAATACAGCAACACATAACCGGAGAGTTAAATAAACTAAAGTAGGATATGTTAATATAAACATATAATTTATCATATATGAATATTATAAAGAATTGTAGCAGCAATACAAGTGGGTATCATTTATGTATTTTGGTGAAACTATTTTTGATATACATAGAACAGAATATATGGTATTCTAAAACAAAAGCTGTAATTTAAAGCCTTTTTAATGTCCCCCCAATAAACCTTTAATGAATTTGACTTTTTCTCCGATAATATTACCGATTATACCACCACCGCCGTAACCCCCTGAACCACCATTACCTCCTGAGCCACCTTCAGTTTCGCATGGAGTAGGTTGAGCAGGTGGAGTGTCGCATGGAGTAGTTGGAGCAGGAGGAGTATCGCAAGGAGTAGTTGGAGCAGGAGGAGTATCACAAGGAGTAGTTGGAGCAGGAGGAGTATCACAAGGGGTAGTTTGAGCTGGAGGAGCTGGAGGAGCTGGAGGAGCTGGAGGAGCCGGTGGTGGTGGAGCTGGAGGAGCCGGGGTATCACATGGGGCTTCATTATTACCACCTTTCAAACTCCCGCCAAGTTTTAAAAGTGGAAGAAAGGTAGCTTCAACGGAACAAGCAATAAAAGCTGCAGCGGCAATTGTAGAGAATTTCATTCTGATTGGATGCTAGTGTTGTAATGGTATTGATTAGTGATCTTAGAATTCATGAATAAAATTGGGGAGGAAATTCATGTCAATTTATAGTTGAAAGAATGTGAGTGGACCATTGTTGTTTGATCTCCATGTCAATAGTATATCTTGCTCTTTTACACATACTTTGCAATGAGCGGGCCCCTTCTTTTCTTCCCTTTCAGCTATAATTACCTATTAGAATTACTAATTGGGATTAATTGACTACAGATATGGAAAATCGCAAACGATTTATGTTTATGCTTTTTTTTTCTTTTAGTTTAGTTTCATATATTACTGTCTACGATCATCGGTTTTAGTAATTGATAAATGGTTTTTAAATTTACAGAAAGGATGGAAGTATAACTGTTTCAGCAATGTTTTCTTCTAGAAATACTATTTAGGGGTATTTTAGGTTGCTGCAAAATAGACTTAAATGGCTATGTTTTGCATTGCAAATACTTTTTCAAAAAATTTGAATAGTAGCGAGTTTTATCAAAATATTAGGATCACTATTGATTGCCTCTCTTTTGCACGGGTCCAAATAACCGTGATCAATGAAACCTGTTGAACTTTATTCTTGCTAAATTCGCCCTAACAATACTGTGAAGATCAGCGCGAGGTTTTTTTTTTTTTTTTTTTTTTTTTTTTTGCATTCGTCGCTGAAACCTAACAACATTAGTTTGATGATAAACTGAATTTGCTGTGACTAACAATGAAATAGATTTGCAGTAACAGTAAACATCCATTCACAAACACTTCTTTCTAATTTTGTTCCATAATATTCCTTTTTGGAACAAATTTCCTTTTTTCTATACAAACGTTTATGTTTTGATCAGTATTGATTAATCACATCACCCACAACTGTACTATAATAAACATTCAATAAATTCACATTTAGTGTCTACCCCAATGATAGGCCAATTTCTATGTAAACCTGACCCCTCTCAAAGCAAATATCGTCATCAGTTAGTAAACTAAAACTGATTATTATTTTCTCTATACTTGAGAGTTCTATATAGCAACCTATCTACCCTAGCTATACTTGCCGCAAAACCATACAGCCGTAAAGATAATTGCTCACGATGGACATATTTGTTAGATTAATCTAAGAAATCATATTTCTACGCAACTACTATTACTATCCAAATTAGAGTCTGTACAACGTAGCTTTGATTTGATTTTGTCAGTTTGGAGATCTGTTTTGGTCTGTTCAAAGTTAGCATCAAATACTAAAGTCAGTAAACTGGAATAGAAAACACATAATATACAAACTCTTTGCAATAAAAAAATACAAGGCCATAATAATTGTATATTGACAGCATATAAGCAACTTATCTTAAAAATAATATGGGTGATCCTGAAACAAAAAATAATCAGAAGAACTAAACTAATGAACAAGAGGATTTATCCAAAAAGATTGAAGAATGCTTAACAATCGTCATCGGAGTTGTCACCAGCATCGTTGTCGGAATCACTGTCAGAATCATTGTCAGTGCCGTTTCCATTATCATCATCACAATCGCTGTCGTCATCTGAATGATCGCCAGCATCGTTGTCGGAATCATTATCTGAATCGTTGTCGGTTCCATTTCCATCATCATCACAATCGCTGTCGTCATCTGAATTATCACCAGCATCGTTGTCAGAATCATTATCAGAGTCATTATCGGTTCCGTTTCCATCGTCATCATCACAATCATCCCCGGAACCACATTTCTTATCACCTTTCTTACCTCCTTTGTCACCGCCATTATTACCAGAAGGAGCAGGAGCAGGAGTATTAGTTTTACAAGTTTCACAAGTAGTAGTGGCTGGTGTTGGTGCTTGAGTATTTGGTGTGTCACAAGAAGTAGTAACTTGTGTTGGAGCTGGAGCTGGAGTGTCACAAGTAGTGGTAGTTGGAGCAGGAGCTGGAGTGTCACAAGAAGTAGTGGTTGGAACTGGAGCTGGTGTATCACATGGAGTGGTGGTTGGAACTGGAACTGGAGCTGGAGCCTTTGGTGTATCGCAAGGTTCTTCACCACCTTTCCATCTTCCTCCTCCTCTCTTGTCTAAGTTTGGAACAGCAGCAGATTCAACAGAAGAAGCAATACAAGCAGCAGTGATGACTTTAGTAAATTTCATTTTTGTTGTAGATTAAACTATAGTGTTGGTTAGTTGTTATAAGACTTCTATTGATCAAAAAGTGGAAAAGGTTGTCCCCCATTTATACCTTTGAGAAGGTTGAAAGAATCAGGAGATTCAGAGTTCATGAATCAGTTGAATATGTTGGGTATTTGCTATCGTTGACTCGTTTTTATCCTTGAATCTGCTTGTAATCGCCAGTATTTTTGTTTGAAATTGACCAATTTTTAAGACTTTTTTTACCCAAAAGGTTGCAAAGAGGAGGGTTGCCGCTTTCTTATTTACAAACTCCCTAAGAGAATTGTAATTCCTTCTACGAGTTGCGCAATATTTGACATTTGCAATCATGACAAAGGTCTCCCGTTTTGGCGTGTTCGATTTCTTGGCAAAATTTCCCTCTGATTCACTCCTTCGGAAGAACTAACCGAGACGTTATACAAGCTAATTACGTCCATAATTGCATTTCTACATATGTAATTACCTGTCATATGTGCTTTGGCATAAACCTCAATAATTGGGAAAAATATAGGATACACTTCATTTTATTTAATTAGCAACCATTATGTTTTCAAAAAGTGTACTCAATACTTGTTGTCAAAGCCCGAAAATGGGCTTAAACAAAAGCAAGGCTAATGAGCAACATATTCGCAACTATCAACTTTTTTTTTTTTTGCATTCAAAGCTGAAACTTTGTAAGAGAAAAATGATGATGATGATCAGAAGCTCCAGTGAAACAACCACACACACAACATTACTAAAATTAGTCTTTTTTTGTACGAACTAAATGTGAACGTGTTAGAGACAATGTATTGAATATGCAACCATACGCCTTGCTAATAATCACCTTATTCTCATGATTGTATGTAATTGGAATTTTCTGTATCAAAAATGAGGTAAATTGAAGTAGCGAGTGAATAATCTCGTATAAACCAATAAAGCAAGAGCTTTATTATAGCAACGAGACGTCTGGAACTGCTATATTTTGCAATACATTCCAACAATGCTTAGGTGAAAATAAAAATCACTGCAACTTGTATGATGATAGAACATGGATACTCATATGTAGTTGCAAAGTTCTGATACTAAGTTCGCGTGAGAATGTAATTATTCAAACAATCACTAAAAAATGTTCATGTCAAAAATTAACACAAATATGGTTTCAACAACTTCTTTCCATTCCGCCAAACTCAACAAATGTACGAGCCAATGTTCGGAACTCAGTCAAACAACAACAACAACAAATGTTACAAACTTAAACTTTTACAGACAGAAAAAAAAAAAAATATCTCAAAGCAGCATTTCACAGTAGTAATATTATTGCCACACATACAATAAACATGTCATTAATTAAATCTATCTATCTATACATGCTCTATGTTTTACCTTTCTTAAACTTTAAAAATTGAAAAACAACTTTAGCGAATTCTGGTGGATTGTCAAGGTAAAGATGGTGACCAGCATTGGATATGATATGAAAACTGGCAAGTTTTTCGGAATTCTTCCTGATTGATAAATCGTTTATTTCATTTGTCATCTCTAATCCAGCCTCGTCATTCATCCAGTCTTTATCACCATATAACCACAACGTTGGTAGTTTCATTTTGACAAACTTTTCCGGACATCTATCTATTAAGGGCAATTTCGCCACTGCACCAACATCTAATACCCTAGTGATTGCATATTCACCCGACCCTTTACCATTAAAGATCCTGTATATGTAATCATGGATATTTTTAAAGTGTTGCTCATCCTGGTAGTAAACGTGTGAAAATCTATGTGTTGTCCACCTTGATATGAGTTTAGACTTGAAAGGACCAGCATTTCTAATGATTGCAAATGACGAGTAATTATGTACCCACATGTACTCCAACAATCGTCTTGTTCTAGTTCGTGGATCTTGTTCGATTTCATTGCCGTGCACTATATCTTCTTGATCAACCAATAATTCCTGTTCGGGAGACACTTGTGGAGTAAGGTTTGTTTCTTTTTCCAACAACGAATACTGACTTCGCTCAACACCAACAGGACTTATAAGTATCAACTTTTCAATCAAATTCAGCGATATCCCACGGTCAATAATCTTTTTATTATATTTCAAGGCATATGCGCAACTCAAATATCCACCAAAGGAATGTCCCATCAAAATGAATTTCCCGATATTACGTTTTTTTCTCCACGATTCCAAAGAATCAATAAACCAATCCTCCACTTTATAAATATCTTGTTTTGTTTTTGATGGGAATTGCGGGAATTTCGGTCTTGAACTCAAGCCAAATCCAAGCAAATCTATCGCATGAATTTTAATCCCTGGTATCCTCGATAATGAATCAAAGTTGTCTATAAATAACCCCAAGGAAGCAGCGTACCCATGAACCAAAACAATCTCCTTTGTTGTTGCGGCATCCTTTGTTGTATCCTTTTCTAAATTCTCAATAAACAATTCATGAATATAGTTCCCATTTCCAATATCCGTGTTGATTATACTTGCACGGCGCCGACCATCTGACTCAGGGAAAAACGGCAAATATGAAAGCAATCTTTTTTCAACCTGCTCATCAGCATATGAAGGTTTCAAGCTTTGTTTAAACCAGTCGGTGGCACTTTGGAGCCAGGGATAGGATGGCGTCTTTCTACCATCGTTGAATTCACTTACTTTCTGGCGTTTGCTTGTTGAGGGACTAGCAGTGGTGGTGGTCGTGGTGGCTACTGTTTCAGTCGACATGTGTTGTTTCTTGATGACATAGAGATCAAAAGAAAAAATAGAAAACAGCAAGATTTCAATCTTGTATTTATATGATGACTAAGTACTGCAAAAAAAAAATATAAGCCCCCAATTGATAAAGGAAAAACAGAAGCGGAAAGAACGTGTACAACAAGGAAGAAAAAAAAAAAAGAAATTTTCGGCCATCAGGTTATATCCGTTGGGTGGAAATCGGCAAAAGGAGTAAACCCAAAAAATTTATTGTCGCTTGGCAACCGTCCTCCGTTACCCGTTTTTGGTAAATACCCGAAACCAACAAAAGAAATATAAAGAGCCATATTTAAACAACTTTCATATAATGGTCTCCAGTAGATGTTCTAAGAAAAATCGAGAGCTCTTGTTTGTTAGATGCTGTTGCCAAAGTGTGATATTGACAATTTAGTACCGAAATTAGCCTAAGTTGATGCCATTTTAAAAAGTAAAATCCGTAAACGCTGAAAAAGAACTCAACATGCTTCGTAGAAAACAATGAAAAACGTGTTTGACAAGCAGGCTGTTTTGACGTTAAATCGTTCAAACAACTGCATCTTTAAACTTTATATTGTTCTGCTTGTTTCTCTTTGATAATAACAAATGATTTGATATTTGAGTTTTAATTGAGCTGGTGGTGGTTATTTAGGTTGAAATTGCAACCAAATAATTACGAAATATAAAGGAATTGATAACACGAGTGGAGCTATCCTTTTTAAAGTTATACAACGGCCATAGAGACATTCATTAGATTATTTCCAACATTAAGCTGCAAAAAAAAAAAAGAATTATTTAAAAAACTCTATTACTGTTGTTATGAGATACCTGCGGCAACAAATAAAACTAAACTACAAAAGCAATAGAACGGTGATACTTTCACAGACTCAAATACAATTTCAACAGAGGCATTTCTTCCAAGTTGTACAATGTACCATAACAATTTTGAGTTGTTCCACTCCACTCTAGAACGTGGATACATTTTAACAAATGTTAACAAAAGCCTCCATGATACTACATTTCCATAGAAACCATACACGCTAGATTCATTTTGATATCGTTTCAAATGATCGATATAGTTTCCAATTTGCTCATATATTCTCATTTAAACTAACATTATTTTTGAAATTTTGTAGAAAAGTTTCCTTCTTCACATTGTTCTGTTTCAAACTCTCAATTTTACCCAAAGTACAAGTTAACGTTTCATTAATACCTTCAACCTCCTGCATTAGATTTTTCAAATTACTCAACTTCAACCGTAGACTACCCAAGTACTTATCAAAATCTTTTGGAGTCACCAGGCTGTTTTCTTCATTATTCAAATCATATAACAAATTAAACAAATCCGGTAAGATTTCTAATGATCTCATTTTCTCAATAGGATCAATTTCTGGTTCAGTTTCTTGGGTAAACTGTTCTGGTTGTTCAGACTTGACCTCAATTTGATCTGGATCCAATTCATTACTAGTTGGTATTATTTCACTTTTAATCTCATCATCCACTTCCATATTATCATTTGTTGACAAATCTTGCTGTTGACTTTGTTGTATTACCGAATTATCAATTGTTATGTCAATTGGGGCACCTATATTAATATCACCCAACATCGACGTATCGTTAGACAACATTGGGGATGGGATTTTTGAATTAGAATCATTAGCTTGAGGACTACTCATTATCAAATAATATGAAAACACAATCAAGTTGGAATAACGCCAGATTTTTCTGTTTGATTTTTTGATTTTTTTTTCTCTATCCTTTCATTTTTTTCTTGCACCTCAGACAAGCAATTGACTACGAATACAGAAACACAAAATTAATTAATCCTTTTTCACTTTCAATCAATCAATTCACGACCATCACTACGATACCTATCAAGCTATGGATTTATTACTATCCATTTTTGGAACCTGCTTACCTTGCTTCCCAACGTTATCCTCGCCATCAATTGTAATAAATAACAACAAATACCGCATCATCAGACTATTGGGCGAAGGTGGGTTTTCATATGTCTACTTGGTATCTTCTCAAAGTCAATCATCATCTCAATATGCTTTAAAGAAAATTCGCTGTCCTTATGGAGTCCAGGATGACAGTTTTAAAAACGCCATCAGGGAAATTAGGAACTATCATCGATTCAAATCACCTTACATTATTTCAACTATCGACGAATTAATACAACTGGAAACTGACGGGTCAAAAAGTATTTATATTCTATTGCCATTTTTCCAAAAATCTTTGCAAGATATCATCAATGAGTTGGTTTTAAACAATTCAAGAATGGACGAATCAGAAATCCTAAGGGTTTTCATTGGGACTTGCCGTGGATTGAAAGTCATGCACAACTACAAAAAAACAGCAACTTCAACGACACGATTGGATGATGATGAACAAGACGTATTATTACCAACCAGTGAAGATGACGAATATGAGGATTTTACCAACAGCAATGATAATAGCAACACTGTCCAGATGCAAGAGTTGGTTCCATTTGCTCATCATGACTTAAAGCCAGCGAATGTAATGTTATCTGCTGAAGGTTTACCAGTACTCTGTGACTTGGGATCGTGTTCAAGAGCTAGAATATCTGTTCGCAATCGTCAACAAGCATTGACTGTGCAGGAGTTTGCCCAAGAACACTGCACTTTACCATATAGAGCTCCAGAGTTGGTTGATGTTGCCACTAATTGTGAAATTACTGAAAAGACAGATATTTGGTCATTAGGATGCTTGTTGTATTGCTGTTGCTTTGGCTATTCTCCATTTGAGAAACTAGAGATTGAACAAGGAGCAAATTTGAACTTGGCAATCCTACAAGGGAACTACGAAATACCGAAAGGCAATAATGGCTACAATCTAAAATTAATGGAATTGATAAAAAAGTGTTTACAATTAAATCCTGACAGTAGACCTGATATAGACGAATTGCTAAATGACGCCTTGGAATTAACAAGACAATTGGGAGTATAAATAGCACAATGGCGAAAGCAATACCACACATATAGGTAGGATTTTTGTTTTGTATTTTTGGTTGTAGAATGGATTCCCATACATAATTGTTTGTGCGGTGTTTGCAGTAAACAAAAATACAACACGTAATTCATTGTTTTTTTTTTTTTTTTTTTGAGCAATAACATTTTCCAACATTTCTTTAACTCACTGATTACCATGACTTTAACTAAATACCAAAGAGGCGACCATATAGATGGTTGGAACGATTGCCCTGTACCTTTAGCTCATAAAGAACCAGCACAACATGGAAGCCTCCAACAAGAAATAGACACACACAAGACGATCGATATAATACACAAACTATTCAAATGTAATATCGACTTGCCAGAACGTGAATTAAGACATTATGAAACAAAATTAGTCAGCAGTGTCGAGAAAATGTCCAACACCAACATCAATTTCATATATCATATTTGTGAAAGAATTCTACAGTATCAGAGCATGGGTGGCTACTCGGATGTGAGGAATGAATTGAAAAACGAAGTTGTTGAATACATGATGGTGCATAAAGGAGTTAGCACTTGGTGTTCACCATTAAAGAAAATAATTACCAGCATAAATTAGTAGCCTTATATATGCATATACATTCAAGATATAATCACTTTGCTACTATACATAGATGATAATACACAATGCAAAAAAAAAAAAAAAAAAAAGAAAGTTGAAACAGAAACCCAAAGCTATTGTAATAGTAAATAAATGAAAAGTTTGATTAGAACTTCTTTCTCTTCCCGATTTGGGCTTGGAACCCAGTCTTGATTGAAGACACTGATCTGGTAGAACCACATGCCTTACAACTCAAGAAATGTAAACGGTTGGCACTTTCCCTCTTCAACTCGGTATTCATACTCTTACAAGTTTTACAAGTGACGTATTCAATGATGTATCTTCTCAAAACAGATTCCATTTGTTTTGGTTGGAATTTACCTTTTAATATCAATCTCTTTTCCCCATCAATGGAACCGGTGGTACCCAATTCTGCAAACAAATATTGAATTAAATGTTCTGGGCTTCTTTGCAAAACGGTGGCAATTTCTTGAACATTGGCAAACAACGTCTTTTTCGAACCTTCTCTTTGAACTATAGGTGGAGGAATACGGAATTTTGGACCAGATCTATCACCAGCCAATTCAGGATTGTTCTTCTTCAAAATGTCAAAGAAACGTGATAACAAGTCTGGATAAGATAATCCAATGGCTGATTGATCGTTTTTGACACTATTGGTAGTTTCTGTATTGTCTTCCACACCTGCCTCTTCCAATTGTTGCTCGAACTCATTGAGATCCAAGCTTTTAGTGGACTTTTTCTTTTTCTTCTTTAAAGTTAAGTCACCCAATGACGACGATAAGTCTTCATCTACTGACGGCGACCCTGATTCTTCTGCTGACTTCTTAGACGACGACTTTTTCTTTTTCTTCAATCCAGAAAACAAATCATCAACCGATGCGTCACCTGGTTGTGGTGTTGATTCCTTGGAATCTGTGTCATCTGCTGCACCCACCGCAGACACAACCTTCTTGGACTTTTTCTTCTTTTTCAAAGTTGGATCAAAACCTAAATCAGACATGTTTTATTAGTTTCTGTTTGCTTTTAAAGGCGTAGTAAGTTTGGTCAGTTGAAAAATTTATTGCCCAAAAAAAAAAAAAAAAAAACAAGAAAATATAAAAAATTTTCTTTTAGTCATTCTTGCACGTACCTAGGAAAAATGATTGAGGGTCGTGCGAAGACACCAACCATATCAGAGAATTAGAGTATGTGAGCCACTCCAAATCTTACTGGTTTTATTTATCATCAATAAGTTATGACTGCGCTCTACATTGTAAACATTGAAGCCGTATTAGTGTCAAGAATTAGATATATTATTGTATTCCCACTCTATTTCTCATCTATGTTCAAGGCTTGTGTTTTTTGTTCTAAAGTATCACCTTCACTGTCTTTGCTGTCCAATCTGGACTTAAACACAGCATCCCTGGCCTGATCATCTGCCAATTTACTTTCCTTTCCTGGTTGATAAGTAATTTTCGTTGTTCCTTCTGCTTCGTTTTCTTGCACATCAAAAGCATCTTCAGGAGTAAATTTCTTCAAGTACCAATTCTCAACTTCAGTTTGCCCACTCAGCTCGGCTTCATAAATACAATCGTGTCCAGATTTGTTTTTAATAAATGGGTCTGCATTTACTTCCTCTACCAAGTATTTAACCACTTCCAAATGCCCATTATAAGATGCCCAATGTAATGCGGTGTTTCCGTTCTCATTCTTTGCCTCGAGGAGCTGTTTGACATCATCTTTATCTAATAGCAGTATTAAATATTTGACCACTGGTAAATGTCCGTTAGCTGCAGCCATATGTAATGGTGTACTTAAAGTGATATCGTCTTTGATTACGGTTAATGTTTTCGGGGTAATCAATTTTTCCAGGTCAAAGATTTCTTGTAATGTTTCTAGGTCCCCCACTCTGGAATCGTATATCACCACATCCATTTCCTCTTGAGTCAATTTAGTTATTTCTTTGGTGTCCAGCATTATTGTCGATGTGTGTTTGGCCCTAGAAAGAGAAGAGGAGATGAGATTGAAATAAATTTACCAGGAAAAAAAAAAAATAAAAATCTACAATTTATGATTACGTAACCACAAATTCTTTATGTTTCTATTTCCTTTCTTTTTATTTATACACTATTGAATTTGACTATGACACCTCCCAAGATTGAAGAACTTCCAGACGAAGAACCAAACGTAGTAGGGCCACCTAAGAAGAACCCGTTTGCATTGCGCCCTAAAAAGACAACTATTCAAAGATCTGTTGATGAGGTGTACCCATTACGAAAAGGTCTCAATAAACCTGAGATCAAGAGCACCAAACCAATCGATTTGTTATTTGAAAAATTGGAGAATATGTTAGACTTGGACTATGATCAATTGACTATAGATGTTTTGTACGAACGTTTGTTTAAAGATAAACCAGAGCCTGATAGTTTAACAAAACGGTATGAAGTTACTGAGCAATTGTTGGATTATTTGCTTGAGATACAGCAATTGTCTATGAATTCCATTAAACACGACGATAAAAATCTTATGGCTATTTCGTTGCACGACCTCAAGACATTTAGCAAGTTACTCAACGTCATCATCATACATGGCGTGTACCCCCCTTTGAATATACTCCGCATAGGCATACAATTTGAGAAAAGGCAACTAAAGAATTTTTCAAACAACAAGAATTTGATCAAGATTGACAAGTTGCCTCTGGCTGATTTTACGTATTTGGAGAAGCTTTTGACTTTAATTTATACAAAACTTTTACAGGTTCTACTGATAAAATCTGATGTAGCCAGCTTATTATTGAAGGGGACAGGTTACACTGATTTTTTGGTTGTCGCAATAACATTAATTGTAATTCCTCAGTTTGACTCTAGTGGTATTGACTTTGCCAAAATTGAAAACATAGCATCGACGTTTGAGTTATACCAGACATATTCGTTGTTGTTAACTACACCATCTCAAGCTATTTTCAAAAAGTTTATAATGTCGCATTTAGGATCACTTCACTATTCAAGACCAGATGGTATGCTAACACTAATTGAGTTTGTTCTTGGTTTGCGAGATCAAGAGGAAATAAACATTGAAAAGTTTGAAAATGTCGCAAATGTTGTATTGCAAAAACCAGCCAACATCGACACCAAGAGTTATTTCACGTCAATTGGGAATCAAATGTATGATTTGTTGATTAATATTAACCGACCAACTGTTACTTCGTGTGTGGCTTATGTTTTGGAAAAATTATGGCTGAGAAACAAATTGGTGGTTAGGGACTTTGTTTTGAAAAGAATATGGGATAATTTCAATCCTCCTCCAAGAGGTGAAGGCATATTAGTGACTGAAGCTCAGTTGAATAACAATATTAATGTGATATTATCATTAACCAAAAAGGGGTTGGAACCTGATTTATACCAAGCTGTCATTCAACCTATATTACTACCACTTTGGGCGTACTATCTATTTTTGAAACAAAATGGTAAAGATGTTGGGATTGTATTGAATTTTATGACCAGCTACTTTACACTAATGAAGGATTTTGGGGATCTGGGATTGCTAGATATAGCCAAGAATCTACTTTATAAGCATGGAGAAAACTGGAAATATGAGATTGGAGATAACGACTTGACCCAAATAGTAGTAAGAAAGCCCGAGTTTTTATCCCAGAGCAAAGAGTCCCAGATCAATAAATTCTTGAATGATTTGGATTTTGCATGTGAATCGTTTGTTAAGGTATTGGAGGAGTTGGATGATAGTTTAATTCAACAACTTTTTGTAAAAATCTTGAACAATTGGTTAAACAACGACACCCAGGTTTTGGGAGATGATGAGAGAGATCCATTTTTAATGCTTCTTGATTTACGTTTATTGGAAAAGATAGGTGAGAAGTTTAAAGAGAATTTGGCAACTAACCCAACTGATATGTTGGAATTGGTACAGAGTTTTCTCAGCTCTTATAAGCCAAATAGCCCGGGAAACAAAGAAGCTGATGATGATTCCGACGACGAAATAGATGAAGAGGGGCTGGAGTTCAATCTGGATCAAACTATAACTATTCTTCTCCAGTTATTGTCAGCCATTATTTCTGAAAACGATATTATCATTGATGACAAAAGTTCTGAATTATTGTCAAACATCAAAAAAATACTATCCAACTTGAATTCCAAGTTTCAATCTGGCTCACTTAAAAGTTCAGCAAATGCATTATGCACAAGAATTGAGAATTTGCTATCCAACAATAGTGATACACTTCCTGTGAACGAATCAGAAGCCCAGAAACAAATCTTGCAGCGGGCAATAACCAATTTAAATGACCCATTAGTGCCTATTAGAGCCCATGGATTATACTTGTTGAGACAATTAATTGAAATGAAAAGCTCAGTAATTACATTGGATTTTGCGATAAATTTGCATCTCGTCCAATTAAAAGACCCCGAACCATTTATATATCTCAATGTGATCAAGGGACTTGAAACTTTAATTGAATGGAACGAACCACTAGTTTTGCACAATTTGTGCAGATTGTATTTACAGGATGATGTTGAGTTGGACGAAAAATTAAGAATTGGAGAAGTGATTCTTCGCTATATCCAAAGGGCAGGACAAAAATTCACCGGAGATTCTGCTAGATTGATTGTAGAGATGACATTAGCAGTGATTAGAAGAGCGGGCAATAATAGAAAAGACGACAGATTGAGAATGTCGAGTATGTCACTTTTGGGGACATGTTGCAAAGTCAACCCGTTGGGAATGATTGATAGTTTGGGCTACGCGTTGGATGCAAGTATAGGTATTTTAGAGCTAGAAACCGACAAGGATCAAGCTATAATAAGACGTGCAGCCATTATGTTGATATATGACTTGATACTAGGAACATCAGAGACTGACAAAGTTGAGTTCCCTCAGCATTACAAGAGCAAAGTTATAACAGTATTGAAGTATATCGCTGAAACAGATAACGATTTATTAGTCAGAGAACAGGCACAAAAAGTGTTGGCAACAGTTGAAGAGTTGATTGAATTAGCCATGGAATTATATAAAGAGGAAAATCAGATATAGTCAAGAGTAGGAATAACATTATACTGAAATAAGAAGAAATATCCTCAAGGATATGTACAAATGATAGCTCTAGCCAGGAAGCTGTGTCTTCTATAATTGTTGTCAACTAAAGTTCCCCCCACCATAAGTATTGCATCATCGCACTAAAAGAACCACCACAATTTCGCACAATCCATATTTATCAGGTATTCTCTCTACCCAGCAAAACCAAGGCAGACTAGCTTTGTTTCTTTCCTTTAATCTACTGTTTTGTTTATTCTTTTATAAGATATAAAAGCTAGGTTATTTTTCCTTTTTATTTACTGTATGTGCTAGTTGTTGCAATTATTTACAATTTGATGCCACACCATGACTGCTACCAAATTATCGCGCTCTCTGTCGAGTTCCTCCACCACACCCTTGCTTAAAAAAGATGATTACACAATCACTATAGTACCATCAAACTCGTCTTCTGAAAGAAACGAAATCAGAGATAACCCATTTTTGGATCCGAAAGTAGAAGAATATTATCGAGAAGTATACAAAACATCAAAATATGAATGCTATTGTGTCTTTGATCCTCAGTTTGAATGGGCAAAAGAGGAAGAGGATAATGTCATTAGCAAACTTAATTATAGAGTGGCTTTAGCAGCATGTCTTCTTTTCGTTGGCTTGCAAATCGACAGAGGAAATCTTCAACAAGCAATCAGCGATAATATGCTCAATGATCTAGCACTAACAACTAATGAATACAACACGGGCAACACTTTATTCTACAGCTGTTTCTTATTGGCAGAGGTACCTTCACAGCTAATTTCAAAAAGTTTGGGACCAGATATTTTTATCCCGATCCAAATGTGTGCTTGGTCAGTTGTTGCAATCAGCCAGGCGGCATTATCAGGGAAGACATCTTTCTATTTGACAAGAGCATTGATCGGGATGTTGGAAGGTGGTTTCATTGCTGACTTGGTACTATGGCTAAGCTATTTTTTCACCAGTAAAGAATTGCCAATTAGATTATCCTGGTTCTGGACGACTTTAGCGATAGTTCAAATTTGTTCTTCATTGTTAGCATGTGGTATTTTGAGAATGAGAGGCATTGGTGGGCTAGAAGGGTGGAGATGGTTATTCTTAATTGAAGGTGTAATCACTTTTTTCATTGGAGTTTCAGCATTTTATTTAATGGTACCTTCAGCAGTTGAGACAAAGAACTGGATGCACCCAAAGGGTTGGTTTAGTGACCGTGAAGAGAAAATTGTTGTTAACCGAATCTTGCGTGATGATCCGACAAAGGGATCAATGAATAACAGACAAGCACTTAGTGTCAAGGAATTAGGGGCTAGTTTGATGGACTATAATCTTTGGCCAATTTTTGCTCTTGGACTTATCGCGTATATTGGGAAATCAACTATGGGGACATACTTTACGTTAATCAACAAGGAGTTGGGGTTTTCAACATTCGAAACAAATTTATTAGCCATACCGCCATCTATTTTGCATATTTCGTTTTTATTGGGAATTACTTGGTTATCTGAGAAAACAAACGAGAGATCTTTGGTGTGTTTGATAGCCCCATTATACGCAATTCCACTAATAGCAGTCATTAGATGGTGGCGTGGATCAGGTAAGCAGGTGTGGGCAACATGGATGTTATCGACTTTATTTTTAGGACAACCATATATCCATGCAATATGTGTTGCATGGGTTTCACGTAATTCAAACTCTGTGGGGTCAAGATCAATATGTTCTGCACTATACAATATGTTTGTTCAAATGGGGGCGATAATTGGTCTGAACATTTATCAAGAAGACGATTTCCCATTGTATAAAAAGGGGAATACCATAATATTCTTGATTGAAATGCTGCTAATCCCGTTGTTATTGCTTACAAAAGCATTTTATATTTGGAAGAATATGCAAAAAAGTAAAATCTGGAATAAGATGACTGAGGAGGAAAGGGAGTATTACCGCAAACACAGCACTGACAGTGGCAACAAAAGGTTAGATTTTGTATTTGAACATTAATGATAATGTTGGATATGCAATATTTGATTTGTAGGTCTTTATCTTCTGTTTGTAGAAGTAGTGAACAAACTTTTTGTTGGGCGAAAAGTTGTAACAAAGTAACGCGCGGATTTCTTTTCATCTCTTGTCATATAACCAATAATTGAAACACTAACGATGAACAACCTCAATGGTATGTGCCAACCTCTTTATTACCTCCTCCCCTCCCCCCCAACTATACAACTAACAAGTGATAGACCTTTTTGCGCAGATTGTATCATGTAATGATAAATTGGAATTGCACAAGATCCAAACTGAGCTTGAGGATGTGACCAAGAAAACAACAGAACCAGATCAACCTGCCTATATTCAGAAACTAGCTACAGATAAACTTAAAATATTGAATAATCTTCTACAATCAAAACAAAACCAGCTAAGCAAAAAAAGATTTGAATTCAAGGGAGAGCCGGTACCACCTATATCAAACTCATTGGTGGTTAATGACCAGACAGTTCCTGACACATCCAAATCAATTCAAAAAGTTGATAATCAGATTTTTGAAATATCACTGAATGAGCATATGGTAGTTGATTGTTTTAGCAATTCTTACTTACAAACTACAAATGAGATACCATCCATCCATCTTAAAAGTGGTAATAGATCCATATGCAAGTTAACAGTCCAAGGTCCAGTGTTTATTCATGATGTTGAAAATAGTATACTAATTTTATCATGTCACCAAGCAAGACTACACAATATTCACAACTCATTAGTGGTTATGGAATCTGTGCAGAATAATCGAATTATTATTGAAAACTGCAATCAAATAAAAGTCAATTCTGGATTTGAAATTGACGATTTCAATTTTCCGACGAAGGAAATAAAAAATCCCCATTTTGAAGTTTTAATGAGAGAGAAATCAAATGAAGTGTTGGCTGCAGTGGGAAGAATTGCACAAACAGGCGATATTGAAACCGTTATCAATAAGTACATTGAAAACTGATGAGCAGCTGCCATAGTTTGTTACGATATCAACAAATTGCTTTCTACGAAATCCGCTAGTTTTGTTTTTGGGGTTATGAAGAAGTTTTCGTTGCTATAAGAATTAGCGCCGAATTCCCCGTTTTGATTAAGGCAAGATCCGGTACAAAAAAAGAAAAAAAAGATTTCGGGTACTTTTTGGTTCCCCACTGGATACTAAATCCCTACAATAAATACATCTTTTTTTTTTTTGTTGTTGTGGCGGTAAACTTTTTCAAATTGTTGAGATTGCGGGGCGGCGGGGACCTCTGCTCACTTAAATCTTGGGGTGGGGAAATCTGTTTTGAAAATTTACCGAGGGGACGGTCAAGAGTTGGGGGTGCCAGTATTTGATGATATAAATAATGTTCAATATCTTTCTCTTGCTAAGATGTTCTTTGGCTTGAATAAGAACCTCGCGCATATACCAAATAAACAACCATGACAAAGTTACCATCGATTTCAGAAACTGATACCGTCTATGCAGACGACAATAAACCATATATTTTTGAAAACCCAAATGATTACCCAATAGAAACTTTGGTTAATCATATTTTGCCCTTCCCACAAGAAGTTGCAGGTGAATCTGTCAAAATCCCCGGTACTGCTGAAAAAGGATTTTCAGAAATATACCGTAACGCAGCCACTCCCAATGGAATCAAATCTGGTTTAATTCAAGGGTTAGATACCTATCATGCTATATTTGAGAATTCAGCTCAAGTTTACCCCGATGAACCATGTCTTGCTTTCCATGAGTATGATTACGAGAATTCTCAGCATTTAGAACGATACGCTTCAATCAGCTACAAAGAAGTCTACGAAAGGAAAAACAATTTGGCAGCAGGGTTATTCTTTTTATTATCTGCTAACCCTTTTAAGAATAATTCATTGGAGTCACATCGCAAGATTGATAACCATAGCAGAGATTATAAAACTTATGATAGTGAGAATTTGTCTTTTATTGTGACATTCTACTCGGGTAATAGAGTCGAATGGATCTTGTCAGATTTGGCATGCTCCTCAAACTCAATCACATCGACTGCCTTGTATGACACTTTGGGACACGATGCATCCAAATATATTTTAGAGTCTACTGAATCTCCAGTTATTATTTCCTCAAAAGAACACATTCGTGGGTTAATTAATTTGAAAAAAGAAGATCCTCAGGCATTAGCTTCAATTATTTTGATTGTGTCTATGGAACCGTTAACGCAAAAGGATCAACACTTGGTTGACTATGCTGAGTCAAACAACATAAAATTATATGACTTTTCTCAAGTTGAAAGAACTGGGGCAATCTTCCCTCACAAAGAATGCCCTCCAAATAGCGAAACTGTTTTCACAATTACCTTCACTTCTGGGACTACTGGAGCAAATCCTAAGGGGGTTCTTTTACCACAAAGATGCTGTGCTTCAGCAATAATTGGCTACAGTGCATTAGTGCCACATCATAAGGGAACCAAAGAGTTTGCCTTTTTACCATTGGCTCATATTTTCGAAAGACACATACTGTCAGCAATGTTTTTATTTGGAGGTTCAGTAGCATTTCCGAGATTGGGCGGAACTCCATTGACTCTTTTTGAAGATTTGAAATTATGGAAACCGACATTTATGGCGAATGTACCCCGAATCTTTACCAAGATTGAAGCTGGAATTAAAGCAACCACAGTTGACTCTACTTCATCAGTTACACGTTCTCTTTATAACAGAGCCATTGAGACTAAACGTAGCAGACAAGTAAAAGACGGTGAAAGTGGTGGTCATTTCGTTTATGACCAATTATTGATTAAGAAATTGAGAAAAGAGATTGGTTTCGACAATATGGAATTTTGCTTTACTGGAGGTGCTCCAATTTCACCAGATACTATTAAGTTTTTAAAGGCAAGCTTAGGTATTGGTTTTGCTCAAGGTTACGGTAGCAGTGAATCTTTTGCTGGGATGTTGATGTCATTGCCATTCAAGCACTCGTCGGTAGGAACATGTGGAGTTATTTCTCCAACAATGGAAGCCAGAATCAGAGAGTTGCCATCGATGGGGTACAATTTGAACGATGTGGGTGGGCCTCGTGGTGAGTTACAGCTTCGTGGAGCACAATTGTTTACCAAGTACTACAAAAACGAGGAGGAAACAACCAAGGCAATTGATAAAGATGGTTGGTTTTCCACTGGTGATGTTGCACAAATCACCGACGATGGGTTGTTTAAGATTATTGACAGAGTAAAGAACTTTTTCAAGTTGGCACAAGGTGAATATGTGACTCCAGAAAAGATTGAAGGGGTTTATTTGTCATCGAATTCCTTATTAACCCAACTATTTGTTCATGGAGACTTTTTGCAGACCTATCTTGTGGGAATTGTTGGTATAGACTCTGTTGGCATCCGCAGTTACATAAAAAGTACGTTCCAAAAAGAAATCAGCACCGATGAAGAGATTATTGCTTTTTTTGAATCCCCCAAAAATAGAAGAATCTTGTTACAAGATATTAATGGAAACGTTGCAGGTAAACTTCAAGGGTTTGAAAAGCTACATAACATAGAAGTTGCATTTGAACCGCTAACACTTGATAGAGGAGTTGTTACACCAACAATGAAAATAAGAAGACCAATATGTACCAAGTTCTTCAAGAAGGATATTGAAAAGTTGTACAACGAAGGATCTTTAGTTAGAAATAGCAACTTGTAGTTCAATAAAAATGTACAATATTTATTATTTGTTTTCTCTATATCCATATTAATAATGGTTCAAACGCCACAAGGTTACTTTACCAGATTGGTTTCCAATGGCCAACATTTCGTTATTTGGCGAGAATGCAATGCTTGTAACTTTACCTAATGGAGTACCACTGGTTGGCCAGTTGCTGTAGACAGAACCACTTGGTAAGTGCACCAACCTTAAAGCATCACGTTTGGCTCTTGATGCAATACATAACAATTGTCCGTCAGGGTTGAACACCAACGACGATATTGATGTGATTAAGTTTTCCACTGTTTTGATTGGCTTGGGATGAGCCGTTTCGGGAATGAATCCCAATCGATCATAAATGTTGACTATCCCATTATTATTACCAATAGCAACCCAACGATTGTTTTTACCACCAATTTGTAACTTGGTAATTCCTACACCACCATCATCATACCATTTCCGAATGATCTTATTAGGGGTTTTGGAAGTGATTTTCCCTTCAAGAGCAAACTCCCACACTTCACCAGCGGAATTTATAATCATAATAAAGGATTCATCGTTGGCAAATGCAAAATCAACTATTGTCCCTTCAATTTTAAATCCATGAATCCAATGTCCGGTTTGGGCATTTAATAGATTGCACCACCCATTGTTACCAGTTAATCCAATGTATGTACCTCGGGGACTTATTTTAAAGTACTCAAACGATTTCTGTGTTTGCTCATGCCCATATAATCGGCTGATTTTCTCTATTTCTCCAGTTGATAAATTAATTTTATTCATGTATCTTCTTCGGCCACTGGCATATATTAAGTTACTGTTTTTGGCATCATCGCCAGATTTACTTGACAACTGTGGATAGAAGCTAGCTTGCATTATTGGACAGTTTTTCAAAAAATATGAAGTAATAAAGTTGTTTGATTTCCCGTCAATTTGATAGATTCGAATGGTTTTATCAAACCCACCTGTTAGCAAAATTGGGTAGTTTGGATGGAAATCAATTGTTTGGATACCCGATTTCCCAATTCTTTTATAGTTTGCATCTTTCAATCTTGTTATAGATATTTTATTGGCAGAAATTAGCTTCAATTGTTTTGTATTTATAAATTTTTCTGTGCTTGACAAAATATTTAATAATGCAGTTGTTGACCCTAATCGTCCTTCCTCATCTTCATTGTCAATGTCAACATCCGACAATTCCTTCTCCTCATCACTGTTGTCTTCTATATCCTCTATCCATTGAGGTCTTGGGTATATCTTTTCAAATTGGGATCTCAATCTAACAATATATGACTTGCCAGATATAACTGAATCCTGTGGTGTTTTCCTCAATTTTTTTAATTTATCTGAGGTTAATAGAGAGATGTTGATTTTTTCATCATCGCTATCCTCCCATGCATTATCTGAATCCTGATCAAGATCCTCTTCCTCGTCTTGCTCCTCATCTATTTCCATATCATCAACATCATGATGTTCTTCATTATTTCCATCATCAATAAAAAATAAATCTTCATCTTGCAAATCTTCGATATCTGATGCGTTCTCCAGACCGCCTTCCTGGTCATTCAAATTCTCATCTACCTCTTCGTCCTCATCTGATGAATAATCATACAAATTGTCTAACTTTTTCAAATTGTTCTCAAATCCTGCTGCATCTCCAAACACCAATTTCTCCAATAATATTTCTTCTTCATCTTTAGGAGGTATTATGACTTCTTCCCCTTGTATGTTTGTAGGCATGGCTGATGGGCTATAGTATTGGAAGGTGTACGTAATTCTCTTTTTTTGCCAAAAAAAAAAAAAAAAAAAAAAAATTTCAGTTTTGTTAGTGCGAGATGAGATTTATGATGATGAGGTCGTGTAATGGCGTACCATCAATGATTGCAAATATATACGGGATTTAAACTATTAACAATTTTTTATAAAATATGAAAGCTGAAAAAAAAAAAAGGTATATATGCTATAAAATAATGTACGTACATTTTGTGTTGGCTTTATTTCCCATTTTTCATTTTGTTGATAAAATTAATAAAATACTTTTTGAAATCTTTCAAATCCAAATTATGCAAGTTCAAGCAAAAGTCATTACATAAATCTTGAGATAATCCCATATTCAACAAATAATTACTCAAGACAACTATAAATTCATCATGTTTTTTCAATTCAAAACTCTTCAACAATACGGCAATTTCTTGTGCAATTAATCGATATTGTGCATCGTTCAAATTAAATTCTTGTTTTTGAAATGGCAATTCAAACGAAAGATTGATTACTTTGTTGATCAAGAATTCATCTATACCTTCAATTGGTGGTAAATTTTCGCTGTATTTGTCCTCTTTATCGTCCAATTTACCTCCACTTCCACCAAAAACATTAACAAAATTGGTCAATTGGACAATGGCTAATTTTGACGTGGCCGTATCGCCCAAATCGTAAGAATATTCAAACACTTTACCAATGATTTCTGGCAATTCTTGTTTATTTGACTCAGTGATCAACAAACTTGAAAGATGATTCATAACGATTGAACTGATAAAGTTTAAAATTGCTCGTTTAAGGGAATTCTTATCTCTAATGATATCTGGTCGCAAATTCTCGTCTTCAATTACTGGGCTTTGCAAAACCAGAAATATTTTTTGAAATAATGGTGTTATAAAGTTATTTAACAACTGGTATATGTTGTCGTCTGTTTTAAAGTTATGAGCTATTTGTCCAAGAAAACTTAAGAAATCACTATATTCACTAATTTTCAAATTTGATGATGACCAAATAACAGTTATCAATTTCGACAAGTGTTGGCTAATTATTAAATTGTTCTTGCCATTATTATCATTGTCGCTTTTGAAAATTGGAATAAATCTGGCAAAGGCAAATCTAGTAGCGTCCCTAATCATTTCGTGGCTCGAAAAGTTTTCCAATGTGATTAAAACAACTTGAGCGGCATTGTCTATTTTGGCAACGACATCAGGCAAAAACTTTAACCCCGACTCATAATCATATCCTCGTACTAAGGTACCAATTGCTTGTAAAGAGTGGTGTGCCTGTAAAATAACAATTGGTTCTCGTTGCGATTCAGGGATAGAAATACACTTTTCTAGGTCGCTGAAAATTGGCTGGAAAATCAAATCAATCAACTTCAGTTTTAATTGAGACAATTCATTAGGGATCAAAGATATCAACAACCCCATTGTTTCAAATAGATATTGTTGATTGTTGAAATTACCATTCTCAACAATATCATCGTCTTCATCTTTTGTTGGCAACTCTGCCTTAATCACCAATAATGGTTGCATCTTCACCACTATCGATTCAATCAATGTTTCATTATCCAATTTAGGCTTGGTTAATTTGATGAACCGGAAAAACAAATACCAGCTTCGAATACGAACTTTTTCATTGTCATTAAACAATCCCAATGGACTTGTGAAAATTTGTAGAATCTTGATAATCAATTGAAAATTTGATTCTCGACTAACCAAGAAATTATAATGCTTGACAATTAATTCAAAAAAGTTTGATTGAATCATAGGATGGTTTATTTTCAAGATTAAATCGGAATTAATCAATTTGATTAAGAATTCCTGGAAAATCAAGTATGGTTTGCTTTGGTTAATTTCATTTCTCGATATTTGGAAAACGTTGTTTCTAATGCTATCGGAGAACCCATTCAATTGATACAATCCCAATTCTATTTTTCTCCAGTTGACGTTATTAATGTTGTCAATATTGGTTTCAAAAATAGACTCATTAATTATTATTGGAATTGATTCAAGGTACAACTGTGGTTCTAAGAGGGCAATAGTATCCTGAAAGCTTTTTAACTTTGCTCTGAAATCCAAAAATTGAGCTTGGGAATCCTCATCCAGAACCCCATCATCATCGTCATCAAATCTCATTTTCAATATCAATTTATTTAAGAGAGTAGACATCAAATCCACGGTATATAATTGCCGGGTTTTTTTACTCAAGGTTAAAAACTGTTGTAAAAACGGGAACACATTTTGAGAAACGTCATCATAATTATGGTTTAAACATCCCAAAATTGCTGGCCATAACTTGAACAATTGAGCATTGACTTGTTCCAATAAACCCGATTGATTTTCTAAAACTATTAACAATTCTTGTCCAATTTGATTTAATAATTTGGCAACAAATTCCATAAATTCAACATCTTCATCGTCGTTGTCCTCACTGCTCTTGTCACCAGTATTGTTTTTATCAATTAAATTCAATGTACTGATAAAATCTGTCAAGTTCAACAATGAAAGCAATTCTAGTTTATTTTCTGGAGCCATTTTTTTAGAAATTATATCTATCAAAGTTTCACAAGTTGTATTTCTCAATTGCAGATTCTGTAAAAAGCTGAAAACAGTGTTGATAAATTCGGGGGAAATAAATAATGAAATCTCCATCCAACTGACATACTGCCCAACAATCTTAAGGGTATTGTTCAAAATTTCCTCTGAGTGTGCAAACGATGGATTGGCTAAAATTTGGATCCAACTGGTCACCATTTGTTGCATATCTTGAGTACGAATGGCATCCTTCAAAAGATTATTTCTATCATGTATTTCTTGGGACCTTGTGATATACTTGTCACCAATTTCCGAGTGAATCCCAATTAAAATCCTTGTATAATAATCAATAGCCAAGAGGTTGTTGGAATTAGTGGTAGCTGGCTCAGACACATTGATCAAGTCAAGCAAGTCCTTAATGAAATTAGGATAAATATTGATATACACTTGACAAAACTGTTTTGCGAGGATTTGGGCAAATTTATTTCTCAAATGAGCAGGATCCTGTAAATTATTATTGATATAGCATGATAAACATTTGAAAAGTTCCTGATTCAATGCAAAGACTTGTTCCTGATTCAATTTATCGATATTCTCATCAATCACTTGGTAAACGAAAAACTTTAACCCATCGTTGATGCTTTCATTGCTTGATTTGATCAAAATATCTACACATGCTTTATACCCTTCCTCTGTTGATTTAATGTGATTAATAAATTCAAATGCCTGGTTTTTCAATGTTGGATCAGCTGTCCCACTTAGCGCTATTTCAACTGCTTGATGTATTTGTTGTTCCATATATATATGTGAATCAATTAATGAAAATCTATGCTGGGATGTCTATAAAATAAGGAAAGAAAAAAAAAAAAAAAAAAAAGAAAGACACTTTAATCAAATGACAACAACAGACGGTTTGGAGAGTAATATCTATTTCTCTCTCTGAGCTTGCACACCAAAATCCAACAGTATCTATAAATGAAAATATTGACACACTTTATTTGTGATTGGTAAGGAGTAATGTTCTTCTAAAACGATGAAGCTATAGGTGTTCTTATTGTTACCGTAAAAGAAAAGTGTTTTGTAATGCTGCTCAAAAAAAAAAAAAAAAAAAAATTTTTGATTTCACACAGTATTTGGTAGAGCTGAAAAAATTTTACTTGTCTATTTATACACGACTCACTTTAAAAGTGCAACCTAATCTAATACAGCATACTTTTGCAAATGTGGTGGAATGGCTTCGTATAATCCCTTTTCAGTTAACCATTTTTTGGAAAAGATTCTGTCGGCATACTTATGGGCCAGATCAGCTAATACGGTAACAACATTGCTTCCTTCAGGCAACAGCTTGGCTACTTCAACTGCTGCAGCTACGTTTAATGCACCAGTGCCACCAAGATACAACCCTTCTTCATCTAATAAACGATAAACCATAGCAATTGAATCCTCGTCAGGAATCTTGACTGCATCGTCAATCAAATCTATATCTGATTGCAAGTTGTCGGTAACTCTACCTTGACCAATTCCTTCTGTAAATGATGATCCACTCCTAATCATTTCTTTGCCCCCAGATTTAATGTGCGAGTATAACACCGAGCCTGGTGGATCGGCCAATACTGCTTTCACTTTGCCATTGGATATGTCCTTCAAGTATCTGGTTATACCAGCGAATGTGCCACCAGTGCCAGTTGAACAAGTGAAAGCATCAACTTTACCATCCAATTGTGCCCATATTTCTGGGCCCGTAGTTTCTATATGAGCTTGTCGATTGGCCACATTATCAAACTGGTTAGTCCATACAGCATTATCCAATCTTTCTGCGTGTCTTTTGGCTTGGTGGTTGTAATTTTCTGGATCGGTGAAGGCTACAGCTGGTACTGGGTACACTTCAGCACCTAACAATCTCAATGTCTCAATTTTATTTTGTGATTGTGTGTTGGGCATATAGATGACACATTTGTATCCACGAGCTCGACATACATGAGCCAATCCAATACCTGTATTCCCTGCCGTCCCCTCAACAATGGTCCCTCCAGGCTTGATTAATCCTTTCTGCTCAGCATCCTTAATCATATACAAGGCTGCACGGTCCTTGATGGATCCGCCTGGATTCATGAACTCCGCCTTTCCATAGATATTTCGGTCTATGCATTCAGAAATTCTTGGTAATTTCAACAAAGGGGTGTTTCCAATCGCTCCAGGGAACCCAGTTTCACTGACAAGTGGGATAAATGGGAGTTTAAGTGGGGTATTGGTAGTAATGGAAATTGACCGTTTGGCTATTCTGCCCAACATGATAAAGTGTAGTTTGGAAAGTGATAAGTCTGGGGTTCGACGTTCGTTTTTTTTTGGAGTATTTTTCTACGTTGATAATAAAATTAAGATACTATTTCACGTGACTTCTCCACCCAAATGACAATATAATTTCAGATCTTCCTACAGACCCTTAACTAACAAGCTCAAAGTGCTAGAGAAAAAGACTGATGTGCACAACTGTTTGTTGAAATGGTGGAATTGCTGAAAAAAATCAAAGGGGGGGGAATTGCCATTTGACCTATTATTTTGTACAATGATGTAGCTTTAAACTCCCCAACAGCATGAAAGAAGGGATAGAACTTGAAATGAACTAACTGCGTGCAATTAGACAGCAAAATCCCAGTGTATGGAAAAATGCTTTGCTTTGTTCTGTTTGTGTGTTTGAATTTCACCTTTCTCCGGTAAAACATGCCGCAATTATCAAAGCATGAACTATTTACACAGAAATTAGTCCTACATCTGATTATTGTTCATAAAGATTTACAAGGGTTGTCTAGTGAAATCGATATATCCACAAAACACAACCAAAAGGGACAGAAAAAAAAAAGGGAATCAAGGGAATGTTTTGGCGATCCCTTAAAAATCCCTTTTAGAATGGTGTTGGGAAATGCAGATCAAACAATACAAGAAAAATAAATGTAGAGGC
This sequence comes from Candida dubliniensis CD36, assembly GCF_000026945.1. Classification (NCBI taxonomy): domain Eukaryota; kingdom Fungi; phylum Ascomycota; class Pichiomycetes; order Serinales; family Debaryomycetaceae; genus Candida; species Candida dubliniensis. The sequence goes on from NC_012866.1 coordinate 969,079, forward strand.
TTGCATAGCTGTACTTGTCTTATGCATATATAATAATTGCATGCAAAATCTTGAGAGACGGACGAGGTGTAAAATAATATCCTGCTAAGAAAGATTTTACATGCAAGTTTGGCCCAAACACTAGAAAATGTTGAGATTTCTCGGAACAGGCAAGAATAAACAGATACAGAGATTTATGTAAATCTAATTAGCTATTGCTATGAACGGGTGTTGGAGGGGAAGCAGGAAAGAAAGGGATTATGCAAGATAATAAGAATAAAGCTATTGTGAATCTAAACAATGAGTTTCATCGAAGATTGATATAGGAGTTTTGTATTTTTTACAAGTATAAGTTCTGTTAAAACTCACAAAACTCTAGCTTTTGTAAATTGACTATACCTCTAGATTCATCTTGAAAAATTGCTAGTCTACCTAGTGGCTTTGATGGCTAACACAGAAAAATCCCTGCTCTAGATTCCAAACACCTAACGTGATACCATAAATGCGCGGCAATAATGCCGCTAAAATGGCCAAGATGGCAGTGATGCATACCATAGCACGGTGACCCAAAAAAATATTAGCAAGTTTGGCATGCTTAGCACCAGCTATATGGTTGTTGGTAAAAATGTTATCATTAGATCTACATTTGACACATATGTATCTGCAGTTTTATATGGTTGTTTCTTGGTATTACTGCTACACAAGAATATTTTTCAAAAAGTGGCATGAGATATTAAACAGCTAATATTTTAATATAATTGTTTTTTTTTTGTATTCGGATTTGAAATATACGTTGAAAAATAATATTTCAAAATATTATAAGATTTATGATCAGAACGAGTACGATAAAAATAGGCGAATTTTTTTTTTTTTTTTGGCGATGACTATTCTCTTTTTTTTTTTTTTTTTTTTTTTTGCAATGCTTTGTTGGATAAGTTTGTAGGCGTCTATTCTATATTCCATGGCTTGTTTATACGTATTAGCAGTGTACAAGTATTTAGGTAATCAATGCTAATTGAAAGTAAGGTGTAGCAGGGCTTAATAGTCAATGTTCTGTCCTTGTCAAACTTGTGTGACTGTTTTTGTGACGAAATGCTTGCCAGTGCCGATCGCGACGGAAATCATGAAAACACAAAGATTTCTGATATCGTTCAACGCTTATGTAATCGTTTACCTTGGCATATTGCTCTTTTCCTTTCTTTCCGGTCAAAGAACTAATGATTATATTGCATGATCAACATGTCATATTAATCTCGATCGTTATGTAAAATAATATTAAATAACGCTCTTGGAGAAAGTATGATATTTTTTTCACCGTTGCTTGACGGAAAACCCCACTTTCCTTTTATGGCTATCTTCGTTATACCAGGAATATGTATGAACTACAAACAGCACCGGGTTATTCTCTGATAGAGCGTATTATAGTCACCTCATGTGAGTCGAAACTTACACTCTTGGTGTACTAAATTCCATCTCAAGATGAAATTGTAAACCAGACACTACCACAAGTATCAAAATGAGGGGTAAAGTAGAACGTCTTGTTTCATTTTGCCAGGGTGCTTGAGTGCGACCATTTTCTGACTATTGACGTTTTATTCTTCGTCAGTCGTTGTTGTCGTCATGAGAGTTTGGAAACAAATATACATATCATTTGAGATACGCTTGTTTGGGATCTGAATCTACAACGGTTATGTATGACTATGCCTTACAATACATGTCATCTTGGAATAAGAATATCTTTTTCTCGTCAACGTATTGGATGTATTTTCCATTATTAGACTAACTTGTAGGTAACCAAATTTCATTTCATCTTTCCAAAAGCAAGTGCTCTTATTGATGAAAATTTCAAACAAAACGAAAAGTAGATCTCATGTGAAAATTTGCTTTCTGAACATACACAACTGAGTGATATAATTAGGCAATAAAGTCATAATTTGTGGCATTATGTTTAGGAGACATTTCTTTGAACTACAAACGAAGAAGGTGATATGAATCAGGTGATTTGATATAGAACAGAATATGGTATGAGCCAAAAAAAAAAATCTGCACATGTTTCGATGGCTTTTAGGTTCCACAATTTCTCAAAATACGTTTACAGTTGTAATGACGGTCGAGAACTTACTATTCCATCTGTCACGCATTTAAAATTTTGCTTTCTCCGATGGGCAACGGGCACAGAAGATTGGCAGTCGTGTTTTTGGTCCATAGAGATATGAGGTGATAACTTGCGTTGGTGACGAGAATAGATTCGGAAGCGCAAATAACTACATTTGCGGTATTTTATTTTTGTGGGTTTTTCGGAACCACACCAGTGAAGAAGAACAAAAAGAGTGTTCCGAGTGTGTTCTTTGCCTCTTTTAATCTCAACGTCTGATAATTGGAATCTCTCCTAAACACAGCAGAGAAGAATCATGCATGATTTTGTTCTATTTCCATAAATTGAATGGTTATGGAACTATTTCTTTCTTCAGTTATCTCAACCATACCGAGAAAAAAAAAAAAAAAAAGGAATAAACTATCGCGGAAATTCGGATGAGTGACTTTCTATATCTTGATGGCTTTGAAAGTAAAAGACGTTTTATTTCTGGAGACATGAAAATTTATCAAAGTGGCTAAACCTAAATTGTACCAAGAGAATTTAATAACATCAACTTATAGCTTATTCTGTTGAATTTCAATTTAACTATTGTGAGATGAAATTTTCAAAATCAAAAACAACTCAACAGAAATGAACCTATAGCTGTACCAGCAACTAAAAAAAAAAATATGATGCACACAGCTTAATACAAAAAAAAAAAAAAAAAAAAACGGGAAGAAATGATTTAGTGAGAAACTAAAAGAGGCACAGGGTTTGTAAACCCTGGCTGACATCTTTCTTCCACCAATGGTCTGTGATGCATATATGGCTATTTTGTTACACAAAAAATGTCAACATCCCATTTTCATAGCTACTTGCTCTGAACTAAACGACTCCTATAAAGACTGGAATACCAGTTAGCATCTCTACGTACTTAACACAAACCAAAGACATTAAATTAACAACAACCTAAAATTATGTTTCATTGACCCTCTTTAATCTGAATGAAGAGAAAAAAAAAAAAAGAAATTTAAAATGATATCCAAAGGGGGAAATTTGAAAACATATAATATTTTTTTAAGATGTATTATGCTATCCGGATTATGTGAGAGAAGTAGAAGAAAAATAATTCAAGCTTACCTAAGTCTCTTACAGGGTTGGTTGAGAGCTCAGTTACATGTAAATTGTAAAGACAACAAACAAAGTCTTGCCTCCTTCAGAACAATAGAAGAAGGAATGTACTGTAGAAATTTGTTCATTGTTGTACCCTTCGATTTAGAAAAGATTATTCGTAAATCCGCCAAACAAACCGAGCAAAACTAAGGTAAACGAGTAATGTTTAATCTCTCTCACTCCCGGGCCCTATTGTGTGTTTTTTAACCTAAAGTTTTTCCAGACTAAGCCCTTTCTTAAACTTTTGGTGTTGAGTATTAGGTTAAATTTATTACCGGAGCAAAAGCTTGTTTCGTGAAGGTGGTTCTAAATGAAATACAAAACACCAAAAGTTTATGTATAACTTGAAATGGAATAATTGAAAGTATTGTCAATGCTGCCAAATAAAGGAAACTGTGCCCGCCTTATTCGATAGTATCATAACCCCTTACAAGTACTTATCACAAAGCCAAGTCTAACAAAAAGTTTAAGAAATGGGGTTCTTCTAGTTTTCTATAGCAATGCTTGCTAAGGGGGTTTGATTAATCACTTCAAGAGACATCACAAACCTTTAACACAACTGGACCTAATTGTTATCCAATGTGAGGTGGGCAAGCACTGACTTTGACAAGTCTATCCGTTTAAACTACAATCTCCAATTAAAGGTTCATCTTATTCTTCTTCAACAATAAAGAATAGCTTCGTTTAACTGAATTAACCTTTTTATAATTTACTTGCAGAATCTTATTTTCAATGCTTTTGTAGACGTGTACTAGAATTGAGTTTAGTTAACCACAAAAACAAAGGAGTTTTCAATCTGGACTATTTCAAGAGGTGGCGGTCACATACTTGTTGTAGTTCCTAAGCTCTATTGAACGTGCTTGCTTGCCCTTTGATTTTGCCAAGTTTAACAATTTAAAGTTGATGTCACCAGTATTTTTTGCTTTCAATACTTCAAAAATGGTTATGATTCTCTCAATTATAATGTGTGATTATTGTGGATCGTTATGAGTTTAGTTTAAACGCGGATATTTCTTCCACTACAGGCATCATAACCAATGTCTCTCAAAGCTTTCAATACTTGGCCCAAAAAGGGTAAAAAAAATATTGAACAACATGAAACTCCTTGTTTTGAGGACATACAGTACAATCCTAAGCTATAAGAATGGATATATATTGCAATGTTAAATATAGGGCTATGGGGACAAGAAATGTGAGCTTCGGGTATTAAAAAAAAAAAACCCAGTGATGGTGTCCATATTGATCACAAGGATGTAACATTTCATCTAAACTGGAAAGAACATAAACAACTATATAATCCAAAGGATGCTAACTTTAATCAAAAACAGCTGATGGATCCTCCACTTTGGTTTTTCCGGAAAAGCTTATTTTTTTACTAGTGGTATTGGTTAGTTGCTGAACGTGGTACTTCGGGAAATCATTCTCGAGTGGGGGACAGCTTTTGAGTTTCAACTTGACTTTTTGTAAATGCATAATTACCTTTGTTTATTTTGGAAATCCTCCAATAGTTTAGTAGCCCACCAACAAAAAGAAATTTAAACCTAAATTATTGCTTCTCAAATCTTTGCCTTTTCTTTCCACGTCAATTTAATTTCTAAGGAATATTGTAGGTGGTTATGAGATTTGTTTACAAACTATAACCAATGTATAATATTTCCAACACTATTAATTTCAGAACAATTTTACTATTTATGAATGGCAGGACCTCTAATAAAATAGATCCCTAGAACCTTTATGATAATTATTTCACCAAGAAAAAATCCATTAGCTTTGGTGAAGGTTATGAGCGAGCTCCAGGTGGAATTAACTAAAGAGTGTAAAATTATATGTTTCCTTGTGCATATTGTAGAAAACAACTAGGAATAAATAAATCTCTTGACCATCACATGGGATCACAAAAATTCATAAGAAGAGGTTAATTTTACCTTACTTCCGCATAGCATTTACGGAGCTCAGGACGATATGGAAATCAAAAAAAAAGAAATGGCATTCTGTTTGTGTCCAAATATCGAAGTAAGACTGCCCTGTGGAAATCGTTCCATTTTTTTTTTTTTATTGGTGACGGTTCCATAACACCAAATAACCTTTTCTGAAATTTCTACGCAAAGTCACATACAATGTTGCAATGATTATTAATCTTTGCGGTCAGCCAGACTTGTTGATGTGCACAATTTTTTGATTGCGATCTCCGAACCCCTTTTGTGTTTTTTTTGAAACAATTAAATTATACCAGAAGTTAGACCCTTCAAAAAATCAATTACTATTAGGATCTCATTTGGTTTTTTTGATAAAATTTAGTACAACTTTTATGAAGTAGAGATTTCATTTTTTCTACCGCCTTCAATGATTCAAATTAGAAATCCTTGTTTTTTTTTGGTGGTTTTTTACATCAATCTCGTACCAAAAAAAAAAAATTTATCGTAAGTTTTGATAAATAGCCCCATTCAAAACAATCGCAATTGTCCGGAAAAGCATTCAATACTAGGGCTGATTACTTAGAGAATACTTCAATGTTTCGACAATGAATAATTTTTAAATTAAAATACATCAGTTTCTTCTTGTATCAGTCCTTTGCATGCGACATCTACTTTCGTACAACATCACCTATGATTTTTATGAGTCCAAACATTAGTTATATCTATAACTCTGTAAACACAGCAACATAATGACAAATGGCTCAATAGAGTGACTACAACAAATAACCCCATTGTTTGGTGATTGCATCCCGTCAATAGCAGATTGGTTTAGCCTGGTCCTGTCGTACCACAGTTTATCCGGATTGTACGATTATTCCTTTTCTCTTGTCTAGATTTACATGTTTTAGTTTTGTGACATTTTCAATCTGACAAGAGAATTCCGTAAAATAATTATACGATCTTTTAGATGAATGGACGATCACTAACCTGCATCTCAATTATCCAGCAACATCAGCTTTGATTCAAATCAATCAAACTTGGTCTACAGTGATACCCAAAAAGAAAAGGCGTGTTTGGCCACTCAAGTTCTTTTTTGTCAATGACTTTTCTTTGCTATTGTTTCTTTCTTCGTGAGACGATTGACCTTCCTTCCCTAATTTTAGGACTTTTTTTTTTTTTTCTTTGTTTCCAATCAAGTGAAGTTTCCACTCCGAATTTTTTGGGCTTTAAACAATAACATGGTTATTTTATTGTAAGACATTGAATTTGTAGTTAAACAGTGAATACCAAACTATCACAAAGTGCACAGTCTTGATTGTTCAACAAGAGAGAATATACGCGAATTGTTATCTGGTGCATCGTGCATATCCATGGCAAAAGCATGAATCCCTTATTTACAAGTCACTATGGACATTGCTACCTCCCTAAATAACACTTTAGCTGGGTATAAGAAGTTGTGATAAATATGAATTATACTCTCGGTTCAACAAAGAATAAAGGAAAATGTCAAACCCAAAATAGAATCCTGGTTTTGCGTGTTTTTGGCCTTCCCTTCTATGTCAACATATCTTGACATTAAGCAATCTAATCGTATGATGATTAACACTGCAATCGAGAAATGATAAGTTAATATCTTGAACAATTACATGTCTGTTGACAAGCAGTCAGTATTTGCACCACGAAACGATTTATTTTAGTTTGAAGTCAATAAGCATTAATCTCTGTCGTCAGCAAATTACATTTATAAAGCTAAGAGCATATACCTGCAGCACATGTTCTGCCAACCCAAATTCTTCTCACAGGTTTGAACCTTGGTTTTTGCTAAGGAAAGTTTTACGCTTCTTTTTGATTTTTGGTAGATCCATTGCAAAGACTTGGTAGATAATATTCAATCGAATTTTTCTTTAGTGGACGAATACTTCCGCCATACATCTAGAAGAATTGCTTCCTTTGTTCTAATCTTACCTGTCAAGTTCAAGAATGGGCAGGAATGTGTATTAGTAGTGTGAATGTAAACAATAGAAGAATTTATATCCATGGAAGCACAAAGTATACCACTGTGGCTATTATCTCCGTTTTCCGTATCTCTTGATTTTTTCCAAAAAAAAGAAACGCCTATCTGAGTTTCTATCTTAGTACTTTGATTTGGAGAAAAAAAACGCAAAAACTTGTTTCTGAGTGGCAAAAATGACAATTGTAAAATTAAAGATGTTGTAGAGTTGCATTGTTAATGTCTCACCTGTATCCACTAAAACTAAAATTAATTTGCCATGGCTAAGTATACTAGAAGTATCAAACGTTTTAAGAATTTAAACTCATACGACCAGTAGCTTCTATAAAGGCAAAAACAAGGCGGGTCCATGACTCCGAAAAAGAAGAAGAAGAAAAAAAAAAAAAAAACGTAACATCTGCTAAGCAACCAGGAGACCAGATGTCATTAACTCAACGCCTCCAAAAAAAAAAATAGAGATCTGGTTTTAGTTTTGCTTGTTGAGTAGAGATTTAGTTAATTAATTTGGAGTTTAGGTCGCATTTTTAGTTACACAGGAACTAAAAAATTGATTTTGGTGCAATCTACATAAGCAACAACTGTTGTTCCAAAATCCGAGCAACCCAATATCTGTTGATCTCGTAAAGAATAAACAAATTAGATAGAGACCCCAATTGCTTGGCTTTTTTCTTTAAAAAAAGCACGCCATCGTTCGTATTTAGTTAAATACTTACTTCTTGAGTATTTTTTCTGCCAAACTACTGGTGAAACACATTCATTAACATTTTCAAATTGCTGCTACTATTGTTGCTGTTAACAATGTTTGATAGCTCCCCCCACGTCTGTCTTGTTTATTATTTCTAATGAATGAAAAGTACAGGAATTCCTTGACAACACAAACTTCTGTCCTCTTTCACTGAAACTGAATATAAGGCAAGTAATAGTGTACATTTTACAGCAAGCTAGGGCGTTTATTCACAAACTCTTAATAACAATAGATATGCCACAATCTTTGGCAATCTTTATAATCTAGAAAAAGTATCATGTCATAAGAGGTGCACACAAAGAAAAGTCGTGTCAAGGTTACTACGCAATAATAATGGCTTGTATTATATACAGGTTTCTTTTTAGGGGATGTGATGGTTGTTAAAGGAGATGTTGTTGAGGTTAACATCTGACGCACGGTATTGTTGATATTAGGGGGCTAGCAACTGAGAGTTTATGCTTCAAACAAAGAATTAGTACGTTTGTTTATTTTCTTTTTATCAAAAAAAAAAAAAAAAAAAGCTGATAGTATCAGATAATATTGTAAATATAGGGAACGAGGGATCCAATGAAAGGGAGGTAGAGATGGTCCGGAGGGATTCTTTTTTTTTTCTTTTACTAAGAAAATGAAACTTGAAAGGGAACAGGGAAGAGGGTGCAATGGGAACAACCTCTTCCTGTGCTAGGTTTTTTTTTTTTTTTTTTGTTCGATGATGTTCAGTTTGCTTCGAGGGAAGATTTCTTCAGCTGCACCATACGAATATTCATCTCCTACTTCAATTGTAATTCGCTGAAAGACAATTGCACAACACAAACGTGTCTGGCAGTGAATATTAACTTTGTTGAGTTATTTTCAATATTCCCACTCACTTTGGTAACACAAATCCAGTTAAGACAGGTTAATCTTATGAGGGCAGCAAATTGCATCTTGAGATATTCTGGTAGCTTTGTCGTACACAAAAACTCGCATGCCTGTATATAACCCCAATGGAAATGCTGTACATAGTATGATCAACAAAATCAAACGTTTTCTTTTCCAGGTGCTACTTCTGTTTCTTTATAAGTATATTTAGATCAAAGTTAGCGGAAAGAAATGTATAATACGTTTACAAGTTAGAACAATTGATAGGTGGTATCTATTAATGTTATTTGTGCATAAAAAGAAAAATTTGTGTTCACATAACCCACGACCACTTCTTTGTAGTCATTACTGTTCGTATCAATAACCTTGCTTCCCCTTCTATTTAGAACAACCAGAATTATAACTTAAACAATTGTAATTACCATAGTAGTATTTTATAATGAGAGCATTGATACAAACCAGATAATGCATGCAAAAAAAAAAAAAAAAAAAAAAAAAGATCTTACAATTGAAAACCAAGAAATAGAAAAAACAATACAAGATTGTCTCCCAAAAAAGTTGTCACATTGTATTCATGAAATGTAGTGTTGTTTTAGTTAGTTATGCGTACACTTTATTTCAACAAAAATGGAAGAGCGGGATAATATCTCTAGGGAAGACCTAGCGATATCATATTCCATTATTGTTAAGGAAATTCAAGAATTGCACCACTAATGGTACAAGCTTATCGGGACATCTTGCAACTAGATTACTCTTGAATAACAGCCTAGAGAAACGAGCTTATTCGATTATAGACAAGAGAGGACAATCTGCCTTGTTTCTCTCAAAAGCCACCGTTATTACAGCTACCAAACACAACCCTCCAACTACAACATATTTAACTTCTATTAGGTATTTGGTTCTAAAAAAAAAAAAAAACCTTGTGAATGTAACTAACAACATGCGAAAAATAATCTGCAAGAGCTACAAAAATTAAGCTCGCACTTTCATTTGGCACATAACCATGCATTAGTCCACCTACATATATATATGTATGATAAATTAATTGCTTTTTTTGTTACACTTTTGTATAATTCTGAGTTTTGCATTGATTATTGTTTGTTGCATTTTCTTGTTAGTATTTAGTTTATTTGAATCACAAAAAGCACAAGTTGTTAATCCCATCAAATAATAAAATTGCCTTCTTGGTTTTTCTGGTTTGTTTGGATTTGTGTGACTTTTATTTGATCAAACAATAGAAACTTAAAGAATGAAAGAAAATCGTGATTTCTTTTTATCCTGTCGATATTTGTGTAATTTAACTGAATTTCAAGTAAGTTTCCACTATACTTGGGTTTTCCCTTTATTACACATATTCTATATAAATCTCCATGTACATCTATCTAACTAGTGGTGGATCCAAAGGTATAAAGATATGAAGATTTCCCTCTGTTTTTTTTTCAGCCAAATTTTAAACTACTTGATTTTTCCTTTTTCCTTTTTTCTAATATCTATATTATATCATCCACTTCAAACTTACAACAATTAGGGATTGTTAATATTATTATTATCGTATTCAACCCCGTCTTCACTTTCTTCTTAATTTTACAGACGTTACACATTAAGAACTGTTATAATAATTAGTAATAACTTGTTTCAATTTTCAGGTTACTATTTGTTGATATTATATTTTTGGTTTTAGCTGCTAAATAATTTAATTTGAAGAGAAATTTTTTTTTTTTTCTTTTGATTATAATAAATTCAATTGCAAAAAAAAAAAAAAAAAAACTTAGAGAAAAAAATTATCACCTATCTTATTATTTACAACTAAGAATTAAAAATAACAAAAATAATCCTACTATCTACTAAGACTTTTATTACAGAAATTGCTTACAAAGAACCTTGTTGTTTAAAGTATCTTCCAGAATCTGAACCAGGTATTATATAAATAACAACTAGAATCATCATCCAAGTTTTCTTTTGCTAGTTTCATTAGATTCTCATACTCATCACAAATATGCTTTATCAACAATCATATCCAATAACAAATAAATTGTTAAATGCTGACACTGCTGGTAGTACCTCCACATCTTCTATCATGGACGGTGGGTGTACTTTGTCCAAACCTGGTAATGCTAAAACAAAATCAGCAACTTCATTACCTTCATTCAATGAACTACTTACCTCCATCCCATTACCAAATGAGTTTAAGCCAGCAACCAACAATACTAAACAAGGAACGTCACCAACTACAGTGACATCTCCTTATAGTTATTACATGGGTCCACCAGTTCAACATCGTTTACCAACACCACCACCATATCCAACAAGCTCCCCAACAATAGCAACGGCTGCCACTCCGTTACCACAACACTCGCCCTACTTACAGCCGCAACAAACACTACAACAACCTCAACCCTACCATCAACAGTACTACAACTATCAATATGCTGCTACTTCTGCTTCTGCTGTTGCTGCTCCACCTCCTTATCCTCACTCCACCCAAGTGAGCTCTATTCCACCACCACCATTACCAACAACATATCACCAACGCAACCAACAACCTGTTTACCAACAGAATGGCGGAGTACCGATTATGATCAGACCATCACCAGGATTAATCACTCCTACATCTACTACTTTTGACCATGCCAAGATACGGTCAAATTCTACTGGAAATATATCTAATACCACTAGTAGTCAAAGTAAAGACCCAAGAAGAAAACATGTTTGCAAAGTGTGTTCGAGGTCGTTTACCACTTCAGGACATTTGGCAAGACATAATCGTATTCATACTGGAGAAAGAAAACATCAATGTCCTTGGCCAACTTGTGAAGCCCGTTTTGCTCGTCAAGATAATTGTAACCAGCATTACAAAACTCATACCAATGGAAAAAATAAACGAAACAGACAACAACACAGGAATGTGGGATCTTCACACGTTGCAACAAAATACAACACCAAGAGCTTAGTATAGATATGATCGAATTGTACTTTTATGAAATGTTGTATTATAAAACAGGTTAAATGGATGGTTAATTGCTTACATGGGTATATTGTTTGGGTTCAAAAAAATTTTTTTTTTTTTTTTTTTTTTTTGTTATTGCTACTGATATAGGTTTTCGTTTTTATAATCTCTTTACTAATATGATTTTATCTTCAATTATAAATATAAACTTTGCCTATAGTCCAATTACATTTACTGTTGAGAGATTGTAAAAATTGAAGGTAATAACAACCTCTAGTCGTCCCTTGTGGTTCCATTTTATCCCTTTGTTCATGACTTTGATTATTATATACTATGAAAACTGGCCGGTTTTATTTTCTGCAAATTAAACTCCGACATTTATTATCTTTCCTTTGTGTTTGTAGTAGTATTTTTTAACGCATACTGTTAATGATTATTACTCTCAAGATTCGTGCTATTGGTGTTCCTTCCTGGGCAAGTATAATCTTCCAAATACGAGAAAGTAACACCGAGGCAATTCTCAAAAAAAGTTCTGCTATTGTTTAGATCCTCTCGTCTTAAACTTGACACAAATAAAGATAAACCATATATGACAAATTGGATTTATTAAAAAGTTCTTTATATACAAACACATTTCAAAGAGTTTATATCTTATGACAACATATGATGGAGCTTTTGTGTTGCTGAAGTCAATAATAAAAGCTATCCAATTTTAGGTTTCATTTACACTTTCTTTTTTAGGGTTTTACATTCACTTGCATCATGATAGATCTTCTCCTCCCCTTATAACCCTATAGAGATAATATTTGACAAGGATTCTATTAATTCCACCCACGTGGTTTGACTGTTCTATATTTTTTTTTTATTTATTTATTTTATTGTGATAATTATTTCTTCATCTTGAAGAGTTGTGTAAAAAATATAATGTTGTTTTCCCCAAAAATGTCAACCATTCCCAAGAATAATGTCATAATAAATCAGATGTTTTATGGAGTTTATTCTGCCCTTGTATATAATATTAGTCTGTCGTTCTAAGTCAAGTTCAAGAAAACTAGTATTCCAGTATCAATGTAACCATATCCAAATGTAACAGAATTGGTCACTAGAAAAACCCCAAACCGTGTCCATGTGATATATTGGTAGGACCACATAGTAACAATTACAACAAAAAAAAAAAAAAAAAGGTTTCAAAAGACGTTCCATTTATAGTCTGGAAACGGGGTTGTAACATGAAGTTATAATAATATTATATTTTTTTTTAGCGCTAATTATACCATCCTTTAAATACCGGATCTGGCATAACTAGAAAGCCACCAGAAAAAAAAAAACAAAACCTTTAGAATGTCGAAGATGCCAATCATCGGTTGGAGAAGCTCCGCTATGATGTGAATTGGAAAACGAATTTACCAACAGACCAAAATAATGATTCCTCGTTCACTGAGTATCCTTGAAATAAATTATTTAGCCAATTATATACTTGAAACAGGTGACTTTTATTATTATTTGAATTAAAATGCTGCTCATTTATTATTCTTGACATGTAAACCCCCCCTCCTCTAATTGTACACTACCAACTAGCGAATTATTGCAAACTTTAGATTTCTTTAGCCCATGGTGACTACCAGAAGATTAATTTATAATAATATTATTATTGCTATACGCTAATTTCGTTTGTGATGGATTGTGTTTTTTTTTTTTTTTCTTAGGGGTTGCAATATTTCTACTTCAACAAGTTACATAATTTCGCAGCCTAGTAAAAAAGAAATCATCTACTCCAAGACATTATTAGTAGGAGATGGAATAATTATGGCTTTAAACAGACAAAGCCCCTTAGTGAGATACCTTTAATATTACATTTTGCTTAATAAAACACTAAATGCTTGTAAAAGTGCTAGTCTCCAATTTGCTATTTAGAGTATTAGCGTATAATTATACAAACCTTATTTGTTAAACAAAATTATGAAATAAAGGGTTTTCTTTTTTTTTTTTCTAAAATTAAAAAGAAACACAAATTATGAATGGCTACAATAACCTATAGGGGTAGAAATATCCTGAAAAAAAATAATATCAATAGAAAATACAGTAATATTATATAAAAGAATTATTACAACCTGGGCAGAAATATTTTCCCCTAAATGTAGTTGTTTTACTACCCCAACAATTTATTATGGTTGCTTCTTTTTGAAAACACTAAATAATAACGTTTATATTGGTGATCAGTATGGAAAATATTTTAATTTTTAGCTTCAGTCCTTTAAGATTTACAGTTTCAATATTGGCTTTTTTTTTTTTTTTATTCTCTGGTAGCACTTTGTTTTTGACACAAGGGTACAACAACGTTTACATTATATACTTTAATTGGGGGAAACAGAACCCAAAATTTTTTCTTATTATTTTATAAAAATGCATGTGCTATTTGGTCACAAAAGCTTCTTTGGTTTATAATGACTCTTTACACGACGAGACAACAACAGTGAAGGGTAATATCGTTCTCATGTAAGGAACAATAAGATTAAGTTTGTAACAAGTGACAAAAGTTGATTTCGTCACAGGGTAGTACTTTATAATGACCTCACTTTTAGGAGAAAAAACCCAACCTCTGTTAGATAATTTCAGGTACAACAGCAGTTTCCCTATGATCCATTAAATGCAACAGTTAGAAAATGATGTTGCATTTATGTCAAAACTTCCCATGATGGTGTTTTAAACTTCCCTATTGTGCAACATTGGGTGGAGATAACCCAAAAAAAAAAAAAGGCAAAACTTGAGATGAATTTTTCCTATTTTCGTCAAGTACGGCCGTGTATCATTCACAGTGGATACAATCCCAAGCCAAAGCTACTATTTCCTTGTAGTCAGGAAATGATCAGAAAGCAACCACAATTGTGAGTACTTAAAATAGCTCTTGAAACAATAAGTTGTAATCATGCTAAGCTAAAACTTTCTATAAAGGGACGATGATCGATTGGAATATGACATAGAAACAATAGATAAATATATCTGAGAAGAACAATACATTTTTTTTTTTTCTAAACAAAATGTTTAGTACTTACTATACTCATGTTACAATAACATTTCGAACAAAAGCAAGGGCTACAATGAAGGGGACTAGCTCCCCTCATTATAGATCTATAAAGGAAAGACAACACTCACAACCATTATTTCTGGTTTACTTTTATTGTCGTCCAGTAAACTAAAAGAACTTTGACTTTTGTAGTTTTGAAAATTTCAGGTTATTATTTTTGGGGGTTACTATTTTCTTAATTTCATTTTTGAAAACCCCAGAGCCCAATTTTGACCAGTCGAGATCTACATGGAACTAACAGTTGTCCCTGTTAAATAGCCAATCTCAGGAAACGACGTAATTGGTAGACACAATTCATATCGATCGTCTTTTTCTTTGATAACTGTAGTTTTGTCCTTATTGTTAGACTTATTCTCATCAAAGTATGACTAACAATAACATAGGATTCACAAGTCTAATTATTGATCTAAAAGAAAACTAAATAAACTTACCCAAATAAAATTTTGATAGTTAAGATAAAATACAACCATTTACTAAATTTCAAAAATAAAAAAGGGATGTTTTAGTCGTCAATTCTGCAGAGTTTAGTTGATAATAAATAGGTTTGTGTTGTTAGTAAAGGAATCAGAGAAGGGGAAAAAATCACAGACAAGCTCGTTCAAACCAAGACAAAAGAGAGAGAGAGAAGAAACAATACACGAAGTTTGATACGTACAAACTTGTTGGGCAAATTGGCATGATGTCAAACCAAGAAAAATATTAGGGTTTTCCGAAGAGAGCAGTCTGGGACGGGCATAACTCGTTTGAACCCTAGATAATATATAGCCAGTTTTAAACATGTGCACACTATCTTAGGTGATTGTTGATCGCTATGTTTAGAGAATCGCGATAACTTGAAATTTACTAATACTAATGGGTTTAATATGCTTTTGTGGTAGTGAAAGTCTAAAATCATTAGAAAAAGGGGTGAGGGGAAAAGATTTGGCAACTACTACACGAAAAGCATTAACAAAAGAGATTTAACCCAAGAGTTTTCCATATTTTGTTCTCCGTGTAGGTTTGATATTGTTTATTGTTTCTATGCAAAAAACTTGGGTAGAACCCAACTAGGTAAATGTAATTCAACTCTAAAATTCCAAAGATAACCAATTTGTCCTCATGGTACATGTAGAAAAATAGAATTCGGCTAGTGTTTGTTGGTAGCGAAATAATTAGAAAAGGTCACCATAGGGTATGCCTTGTTTCAGGGGTGAATTTGTAGTGTTTGATTGGTTGGTTGCATATACCGAGTTGGCCAATGTTAAGGGCGGGATCTTGCTGGGTTGATCTTGCTTTCCATTTTCAAGGGGTTACAAAAACAGATTGGGAGCAATATATCTTTAGTGAATAGTCTTAAAACTAAAAATAGACTTCAAGATACTAGTCCTGAAATTATTGCTACTATTTTTTCCCATCTCACCCTCACTATTTATACAGATTATGAGCCCCCGCGGTGATGGGTCTTTTAAGGGTCATACCGCTAGCGGAAATGAGTAGTGCAACCCCGAATAAACTAAACTAAACTAAATTCACCCAAAGGGTTAAAACTTCTAGACTTGTCCTTAAATCGGGGTCACACTCATTGGAACAACAAAAAATCACCTTTACCTTGCACAGAGACAAACTTCATCAATGATAGTGTAATAGAAATCATGGAATCTCGTAGCTGCAAGAGCTCTACTAACCAATCCACACTCACCACGTGTTTTATAAAATATTCCCAATCATGATGTAAGAGTTGAATAGTTTGTATGTGGTTGTTAGAATTGAACTCTTTTCAATTTCTTTTTTTGGGGGAGGGGGGGGGGGGATTATTTGCAATGTGGGACACACAACTTTAGTTTCTTTGTTGAACATTATCCTAAGAAACCTTCTATCATTAGTATGTGTTTGGATATAGACTGCACTATTATCTCGCTATATTCGGTGAATCTAAATTTGTCTCTTTTTGTCTACCATTACGTGTCTTCCTTGAAATTATGTTGGGCGATTTGAGAATGTTGGCTTTGAATTGAAAAATGGGACCATTACCAACACTTGAGTTAGCAACCAAGTTGAAGAGTGAAACAAAATAACCGTCGATAGTATTGTTCTCGATTACGTAAACTTTCTTTGTTTCCCTCTTACTAGAACGCACTTGTTCTGACCCATTACTTGTATTGTTTTTTCAATCTGGGCTGTTCTATAATATATTGTACTATATTTTCTATTGTTGCTTTTTGGTTTTCAATTCGAACATTCCAGATTGATGCGGGAATTTGTTTTGGTTCTTTAATTGTTTTAGGGTCGATAGATTATGCATAATTGATGATATTGATTAAGTTGTAGCAAGGATGAAATGATAAAAAAGAAATTTGTTTAGTAAACTAAACTAAAACTTATTACGCAAATTGGTTTGATGTTCCGCTTACGTTAGTCAGTATCTGGACAGTTTTTATTTGATGATACAAAACCACTAACAAAGAAAGAAGCAAGCGGACTATCACTCCTATAATCCGCAACCTAGTGAACAAAAACAAAACAATCACCCGCCACTTTTTTGCAATACTTGTTTGAAAACTGGTTGTCAAGTCAATTAAATTAAATTATTACCTGATTACTTTAATCGTATTCAGATTGCATACTATGCTTGTTCTTCAAGATTCAAAAATCTCAACAGTCCTCGTAAATAGATCTCCGTACCACAGAGGTAAAAGAAAAAAAAAAAAAATACACGCTTTAGAGTAGTTAAACATCAACCACAGTATCCGCCTCAAGAGAAAAAAAAAAAAAAAAAAAAAAACACATGTTTGTAAGATCTATCTTGGAACTAAAACAATATTTTGTGGCATAAGAATAGGTAAAGTATAGAGCTATGCTCTATTTGCAAACGTTTTAGCAATTTTTAGAGTTCTGAATTTAAATAGAGGTCAGATTAGTCCAAAACTTGTTGAATTATACATGTACATCCTAGATCCTAAAAGCATGAAGGAATAACACAAACAGACAATAGCTATTGTTATTTTAAACAAAAAGAAAGCAGTACTTTGTTTCTATATTTTTCCTAATCCGTACAAATTTATAACTAGAATACCTTCTCATTTTCTTTTTAAAACAATACAGCACTAGTAACAAAATTCTCAGAGCCTATTCATTAGTTTATCTATTCTATTGTATTAAAATCTAATTCTTGTAAGCCAATTCTTGGGACTCCCTCTAATCAGGATATATAAGTTTTGTGCTATTAATAACTGCTCAATTGAGCATCATATACGTTTGACCCAAATCCAAACAAATTGGTTAGGCAAATATGTTTCTTTTCTGGTCCTTATTAGTCATATACATTTTGATAGAAATGGGTCCCGTTGGTTTCTCTATCTATAATATAATTGAATCCATTAATGATCAACTTTTTCATATTTAGTTTGAACCCTAAATCGCCTCCATCTTTTAATACATTACTGATATCCACGCTCTCTGCATTACCACGATTCAAGTTGACAATCTTCTCAATTGTTTGATTTACATAATGCCCCACGCTTTTAGGAATTCCTTGATATCTAACCTTGTTGAATCGACAGGTTTTTGGTGAATTTGGTTCGGGTTCATAATCCACCTCATCATACTCTCCTTGATCGATGGTTTGTATGTCATAGCATTTGAACACTTTGTTGTTGGTGTTTGTATGAAAATCCCAAAGAACATTAACTAGTGGGAACGACAAATGGTTCAATTGTGTCAATAGCTCATCTTGTACCATTCTATAATTCAACTGTTGACCGATTTCACTCAACAAATGCAGAGCATTCATGTCTTTGTATCGTTTCGCATTCGCAGATGCATCATAGTACTTATGATACATCATAAACTCATCCAAATCGCCAAGGTAAATCTGGCAATGTTTGCATTTGCACCCATTAAACAAGACTGTGTTCATATATTGTTCATAACCAGCAAACGATTGGAACAAGTTGGGGAGAATGAGCACTATATTATGAGAATTTATAATTTTCGGTAAAGTCTGCATAAACATTTCCGAACGACGATAGTAATTACCTTCGCTCCCATCTTCCAAATTGCCAATGTTGGGGATATTATGTTTAATAGACAAGTATTTTAAATCGCATATAGCTAATAGATTTGTAAGGAAATTGAAAACGTTCAAATCAAACAATTCGTTCTCTCGGTGGGTCGAATATGTATCCCCCTGAACTATAGAAAGCTTCTTAAGGTTGGGTGTTGCAGGAAGCATATTAAAACAATCAATCACATAATCATCATCATCATTGCCAGGAGTATATGCAAGTATCAATTCCAATTGAGTGATTTTCCTCCAGTTTATCAATCGCATCAATTTGGAATTCAAAGCCATATCTAAACTAAAGACAAGTTTGAATTTCGTTAATTGCAAGACTTGGTTGTTGAGAGGGAAAACATTTTCAATTATCCATGCCCAGTACTTTTCCGTATTATTGGGCAAGATCAATGATGTTAGGTTAGGGACAAATTGGTGGAAATTGTTCAAGTGGGTGTTTTCTCCAATGAGTAGCTCCTCGATATTATTACTAAATGTAACTGGGAGCTTGTCAACAACGATGGATCTGAGTTTCAACTGTGTCAAATCAACATGTTGTCTGATATTGTAATCACCAATATAAAAAACATCCAAGTCGTCAAGCAAGTCGACTAAATTTTGCAATTCTTCAATAATCAGTTCATTGAAATCAGACATCTCCCCTAATATATGTATCTGTTTTATATACCCGATTAATTCTTGATTGATGGTCAAAGATTGTCGTAATACAACCAACCTAGCATATATCATTTTCAAATTCAATTCTTTGCTCACCACCTTACCATCTGGATTGCTGAACCCATATATGACTGTTCTTGTAGAGTCCTGGAAATCCTTTTCCCGATCTTTTTCATTAGGTCTTAATGGTGGGTTGCACTGGATCGTGATATTCTTATACAATTGCTGTAAACATGGTTGATAGAATTCAAAGTTTGTCAAAGATAAGTTTATAAGTGCTTGTTGCGGTAGATATTTGATTATTGAGTTCTTAATGGATATGGGTAACTCAATTAAACTCAAACCCATGGTTGTTGGTGGGTTACTTCAAGTGTTTTCCAATATGTAGTTTTTTTTTTTTTTTTTCAAACTGCAGATCGCACCACATTGCTTGCCCAACAAAATAGCTTCTGGCACGTGCACTGTACGACATGCCACCAACAAAAGTGGGTGCAAAAAGAAACAGCCTAAAATGAAGTAGAAAAGTATTTTGTTGCTTTGCAGAAAAGGAATATTTGCATGTCCCCACCAAAAGTGTAAATGGAAATTTATAATAAGTTTTGTGTTCGGTTATGCTTCAAGTCAAGATAATGTATTGCCACAATTGTTGCTACACAATCAAAACCCAATCTATAACTGGTCCACAGCAGCAAAACAGTGTTTTCTTGAACATTTGCAAGTTCGGATAAGAAGGATTCATTGACATCAAAAGTTTTGTACTTAAAATTCTTTATAGTGTGGCGGTGCATATTGGATAAAACCAAATCTAATCCTTTAGCATTGTGAGTAGGACTTCTTGTTTTATCGGTATAATAGCAGATAAAGGTATGCGCCCAAAACCAATTTTAGTACTTTAGTTGTAGTGATTTACCAAACATCTACGAATATGTTCATTTTTAGGATCATTTATCAGCAAAGAAACATTTCTTGCTGAATTTACTGAACCAACCAAGAATACAATCCTTTGCTTATCACAAACAATAGAAGAATAAAGATAAAGGTACGCAGGAGTACTAATACTTGAGTATGGCTTACTTCTATGTTTGTCTGTTTCTCTGAATCTATCATCATATCCGCGCTATCGGTAATAAATCCGAGATGCACAATCTAAAATATATTTGTTTGTGTAACATGTCATTCAAGGTCAAATCTGAATAAAACATGAAAATGAGATTCACTCAACGAAAGCGCAAATACTACAAAACTATTCCAATAAAGCAATCAAAGTCTTCTTACGTCATAGATATAAGAAAAAGACATTACTAGAAAGTTGAACAATAAGCCTAACTCTGAAATGTTGATTAGACACGGCTATTTTTCAACAACCTTTTCACAAGCGCTGAGTACGTTTTGGGATTTGAGGCTTGAGCTGTGGCAACAATCATCACTAACTGAAGTTTAATTTCTGTCACTTATTGTTAACTTTTGTTTTTATTGCTTTGGTCAACACTGCCATGTCATTTATGAAATTACTTTTTCCTAAACCTTTGCTCTGAAATTTAGCAAAATTACGTAGGATTACATATACGATTGTTAAATCCGTTACAGCCACAAGGCTGACATCAAACACAAAGACAATTAGGAAAATTCATAACGAAACAAAATTGGAAAAATTATTTGAGCTCGGTTTAAGTATTCCTAGGAAAAGGGGGGTGTTACAAATACACAACTAACATAATACTTTTTCTGTTGACGTATGCTTGACGTACTAATCTCAAGACAAAAACGATGAGCTGCATTTAGTACTTCTAAACTGTGGAGCGATCAGGAAGAACCGTCCTTATTGTTATTGGTAGCCAATTTCATATGTAATTGGGCTTTTAAGAATAACCCAGATAACAAAGATTCGACATGTGAAAGCTTGTGATATGAGACTTTAGTTGTCAGCCTAATGAGCTATAAAGTATCGCTAGGAGAGTAGAAAACTGGTAAAAACTCATTTCAGTATTGATATCTATAAATGCTTTTGTGCAACTTGTGGCACATAAATATCTGCAAAATTACATTTTTTTATGTTGATAAGTATATCATTGCTAATATTAACGATAAAAACGTACCTGCCATTCTTGTTTTATTTTACGTTATCGATTTAGTTATCATTTTGTCTATTCGTGTTTGTGGATATTTTAGTACAGTAAATCACGTCATAAATGGAATAATGACACGCTTGGTAAAAGATCCCACATTAATTTCTTGGACTGGTCTATTGTACCTTCCTTGTTTACCCCTGGTTGTTGTGTCTCCGTTATTTAGTCCTTCTCTTGTCAAAGATTGACAGAATTACCGGTATTCGAAATGTAGAGTAGATTCAACATCAAAAATAACCTTATATATGTTGTGGTGGTTTGGGTCTTTCTTCGGTGGCTGTTTCAATTATTTGGATGAGTTATTTGTTCAGACCGATAACAATTATTCCAGAATTGATTGAAAAGGTTTGATATTTGCTGTTCCCAATCGAGTAATCAATATTATTTAACTTGGAACTAAAAGAAAAACAATAAAAGATTAAAACATTCTTTAGTTTTAGTCCAATCGTAAGACAGTAACAATAGAGCATCTTTGCCAAAAAAAAAAAAAGTTCGTGTACTAGTGACAAACATGTGTTGCTTTAAACTCGAAGAGAAATCAAAAAAAAAAAAAAAAAAAAATCTCGAAAACACCAACTGTTGCTTACAGGTATCGGTGGATCTGACCAAGGTAGAATGCTATTTTCACGGCTAGTTTGTGGGAAATAGATCTCATGGCAACAAGAATATTTACAAGAGATACCGTCTATTCACAAAACTATTTCATCAAGTGCACATTCGTAAGTTTGATACCCGACATTGCTGTGTATTTCAGTTGATCAATCCATGTGAAATTGTATTGCGTCAATACGAAAGTTGCTTTCAGACCTCAAAATGGATTACTCGGAACGTATTGTTACCATTATACTGACATTGGATGCGAGATTTAAAAAGTTGCTGTTAACTTATTTTTGAAATTGTCGTTGTTTGATACTTTATTGGAACTGTGGATGATAGACAAGATTGCATTTCAGGTTTACAATAGCGATTTATTGTACGAACCAGTGCAATAATACAGATACGGTCAGATTCACAATTCGAAGTTATTAAATTATCAGCTGTTTCTGCTTCTTTTTTTTTTTTTTTGGGAAGTAAGCTTTCTCGACTAAATTTTAGACGTGTTAACTCCGCGCCTTATTGTTGATATTGCGCAGTTAATTATACTTTGGTTCCAGTCCTTTGTGGTTTTTGTGATCATCTTTATCTGAATTTTTTGCAGTATCAATAAGAAAACTTATTCAAGAACGTGGATATCACAATTGCAGTAACTTTTGGTGTCAAATTGGATAACAAATGCTTGATAAGAGGAAATGTACACCACAGTGCTCTCATTGTTTCTTTGAAATTTGACAGTATTTTAATAAGAGACCAGTTTACAAATCTCAAGTATAAATATAACAGAATATCCTCCATGGTAATTGGTTTTATCATCTATAATCAATCAACAAGAGAAGAACAATTCTACTTTAACCTTCAATTTTTAATATCAACAATGAAATTTACTCAAGTCTTTACTGCAGGATTATTTGCTTTATCCACTCAAGCTGCTGCTATTCCAAAAGAGTCAAACACTGAAGTCAACAAAAGACTTGACGCTGGGTTTGATGCTGAAGGTGCTGCCGATCTTTTCCATCTTATCCAACTTGGCGGTGGTGTTGGCGCAAATGTCTCTGTTAAGAGAGATGAATCTGCTGATACCGTCGAAGAATCTAAGAGATTTGACGCTAACATTGATGCTGAAGGTGCTGCAGACTTTTTCCATCTTGTTGATGTTGCTGGCAGTAACGAAGCAAATATTTCTGTTTAAGTTGATGCTGTTGCACGTACAATCAATACCGACGATACTGCAAGTGTTTTAAAAAACAGTCTGCTCAACTATTTCTTTATTTGCGTGAATTTTTCTAACCTCTTTACATCTATCTTGATGATAAAATGATTTTAATTTTGAAATTTTATCTCCTAATTTGTTTTTTTTTTTTTTATGTGGGAGAATGACATTGATTTGTAAAGCAACATGCTTTTATGGAAATCAGTCTATTTTTTTAGTTATACCTTCGTGAACATTCACATTTATATTTTCGGTTCTATGCTTCTATATCCAATAGTGTTTTTTTAGTGAATATATTTTCTATAATAATTACTTTGTATGATAATGCTGGCTTTTGTTTTGTTGAAACGTGAATACAGACTTTGGTTAGACGTAAACTTTTGATAGTTGCTAATGTTACATACACATCACGTTTTTCTTACTAGTGTTGTCAAATACTTGCATCTGCTTTAGTAAATGCTCGTTAGGTGATTATTGGGAGTAATGTATAATTGTTTTTAATGAGGTTTCGCATTATTTGTAACAGAAAAAGTTTTTGTTTGTTGCAAATCACGGCTCTTTCAACTAACAAAGAAAATGGAATATTGAAAACACAGTGGAGAGGTATTCTTATTTGCCAGTTTTGGCATGTGAACGCCACAAAGATGGAGCTTTCACACTAGCCCTTATTTTTAACCCTAAGAATCTAATGTAAAGATAAAGAGGGAGAATATTCCTACAAAAGTAGTGCAAAATAGAACACTTAACTCCTCACATGTAAGCTACTAAAAATTGGTCCATGCTGATTAGTAATCTAATAGCAACACAGTCGGCACAAAATTATATAGCCGACACGGCTACATTTACTTTTCACATTCAAATCACAGCCCCAGATACGATTTCACACTGTCTACCAAGATCTTTCTTTCGCCACATGTCACACCTCACAAAGGTGGCAACTCTCGTATCGTAGGCGCTATAGGATGCTAATAAAAGTCCCACGGCTGTCTCCCCCCCCCCCCACACGTCACTTTCTTGTGGCCGCGCGGCTGTTTCAGTTTATTACCGAAAATTTCAAAAATAGAAAAATATTTGTAACCAGCGGAGATACGAAATATATATCCGCCACTATAAATGCCACAGCTGTCGCCATAATTTAAAATTTGGCTATGAATTCTTCTGTCTGTTTTTTTCTTCAAGCAATGTCTACCAAAGCCCCATCTATATCTAGCGAGGAACAATCAGTAGCTGTGAAACCGTACGAAGGGATTTCCGGTGAACAGTTCATCCAAGACACTAGTGAAAATGAAATTTTACAAATTGAATCTAATGTCGAAGCATCAAGAGCATTGTCGAGAATAATATCAGATAGTGACGCTGTTTTAGAACGTTCGCTATCTTCAAACGAGCCACTTCCTCCGATGGGTGGTGGTAGAACTTATCCCCCATTATTAGGATCCCGTGACCCATATGTCGTTACATTCGATGGTCCCGATGATCCTGGGTTCCCACAGAACTTTCCATTTTGGAAGAAAATTGTCTACAGTCTAGGACCTCTCTTTACATCTTTGTCAGTTTCGCTTGGGTCAGCAATGTTTTCACAGGCCAGTCCCGAGATAATGGAGATTTATCACATTGGAGTAACGCCAGTGGCGTTGACTACAGCGTTGTTTGTGTTTGGATTTGCTACTGGCCCGGTCATTTATGGTCCTTTATCGGAATTGTTTGGAAGAAAAATCATTATGGTGATATCCAGCTTTTTGTATGTGTGCTTTTCGTTTGCTGTTGCTACCGCCAAAGATATTCAAACAATTATGATTTGCCGGTTTTTCTCTGGGTTTGTTGGGTCTGCAGCGTTTGTTGTATCTCCTGCCATTTTCTCAGATTTGTTTCTGACCAAACAAAGAGGTACTGCTATTTCGACATTTGCAGGGGTGCTTTTTGGGGGTCCCATGCTTGCGCCGATATTTGGTGGTTTCACGGTCAAGAATTCTAGCTTGGGCTGGCGATGGACAGTTTACTTTTGTGGCATAGTTGCTGCTTTGGGGTTGGTGTTGAATGTGTTTTTACTCGAGGAGACACACCATCCAATAATTCTTGCCAAACGTGCTGAAGAGTTGAGAAGGAGAACCGGCAATTGGGGTATATATGCGTTACACGAGGAAGTGACATTAAGTCTAAGAGAAATCTTCCAGAACAACATAGCTCGTCCTCTCACAATGCTATTCACCGAATCGATTTTGTTCTTGGTGAGTATTTACAATGGATTCATTTACGCGATGTTGTACTGTTTATTGACAGCCATGCCTTTGATTTTCCAAGAAGGGTATGGGTTTAGAAGAGGGGTGGCTGAGTTGCCCTATTTGGCCATGCTCTTGGGTGTTTTTATTGGAATAGCAGCACTCATCTTATTCGAACAGAGATATCTCAAAGCAATGCAAAGAAACAACGGCAAGCCCATTCCAGAAGAAAGATTACCTCCGGTTTTCGTTGGCGGGATATTTTTTATTATTGGTATTGTGATACTAACAGTTGCTGGTGACTTTCCTGAAAAAGTTCATTTTATGGTACCCACCGTTGGTGCAGGGTTTGTTGGGTTTGCCCTAATGTTGATTTTTTTGCCGACCATGAACTATGTGATTGATTGTTACTTGTTTGTTGCTGCTTCGGCATTGGCCGCCAATACATTCTTAAGGTCGGCCATGGCTGCAGTGTTCCCGTTGTTTTCACATCAAATGTTTGTTAATTTGACTAATAAGTATGCTGGCACAATTTTGGCTGGTCTTGGAGTGTTGCTTTTGCCTGTACCAATTGCATTCCGTGTATATGGTAAACGAATTCGTGAAAATTCAAAGTATGCATATAAGTAGGTCAAAAAATCGAAAACCAAAAAAAAAAAAAAAAAAAAAAAATTGTAAGTCTTTCTTTTTCGGTAATAGCAACAACTCCACAGCAATGGATTTTGATGATGACGAATTAGACTACAGTTCTCATGAAGAGGAAGATTTTGATGAGAATAAGCTAAACAATGAAGAGTATGATTTGTTGCATGAAATGCTTCCTGGACTAAAAGAGAAATTGAGATCCTACAACGATGAAATACCAGAATACGATTTGAAAGAAGCATTGTATTATAACTATTTTGAAATAGGGCCAGCTATTGATGAATTGAAATCAAAGTTCAAAAAGAGTATGTATAGCAAGTGTTGGGAGTGAACGAAAAAATTTTTTTTTTTTTTTTACTTTATCTTTTCTTTAGCGTAGGTCATGTCCAAATTAGCACAACTAGCCAAGGCTAGGTCTCAGCGGAAAGAGGTTGATGATGGTGTGGCACCAGTATCGAAGTTATCAGCATTGGCAAGAGCAAGGTCGCAGGGATCGTCGGAGTCTTCAGTGCCTCGATCAGTTGCGATTCTTGATAAGTTGACAAATACAACAACAACAACAACAACGGTTACTCCTACCAGACAACCAATGTTGAGAAAGAGGAAACCTTCACCAGAAGTTAATGAAACAAAACCACAACCACAACCCAAACCCATTATCACATTTGGTATTTCTGTTGATGATTCTATACTATTGGATGAACCTAAGGATGATATATCGGTGTTTTGGTGCCGAGACGTTACCCCCAGGACCACTGACAATGCAAAGAAAAGAAGACGACTCTACGACTCTATCTACCAGCCAGTTACTAATCTATCTATAGAGAAAATCACCAAAGCAAAAGAGAATTTCACACAGCCTTCGCCAGACGATGTTGTACTAGATGCCCAAAAGCAAGCATTTGAAGGGGTGGCAAACTTGAAAATTGCCGAAGCACCACAATCAAAAAAGCCAAAAGAGACTAAACCATTTAAGAAAGTTGATATTGCAAAAGCACTTTTATCTCCTGATTATGCCAAACCACGCAAGTCTTTTGTTGTTATTGGTCATGTCGATGCTGGGAAATCAACCTTAATGGGGAGACTTTTGTATGATTTTGGTATTATTGATGCAAAGACAGTTAGCAAATTGGTTAAGGAGGCAGAAAAGGCAGGAAAAGGGTCGTTTGCACTTGCTTGGGTAATGGACCAAACTGAGGAAGAAAGATCGCATGGTGTTACTGTTGATATATGTGCGACTGATTTTGAAACTGCCACCACGAAATTTACTGCTATTGATGCTCCTGGGCATAGGGATTTTGTTCCACAAATGATTAGTGGGGTATCGCAAGCTGATTTTGCGTTGTTAGTTGTTGATTCGATTTCGGGGGAGTTTGAGGCAGGGTTTGCGTTAGATGGGCAAACTAAGGAGCACACAATTTTAGCCAAGAATTTTGGGCTAGAGAGGATATGTGTGGCTGTCAACAAGATGGATAAAGAGAATTGGGACGAACATCGTTTCGATGCTATAAGAACGCAAATGACCGAATTTTTAACTGGTCCCGAAGTCAATTTCGACAAGAGCCAAATTGACTTTATTCCCATTTCTGGGTTAACGGGGAACAATGTTGTCAAGAGAGATTTGTCGGTCGAATCGTTCAAGTGGTATCAAGGACCAACGTTGGCAGAGTACATCGAAGGCGTTGAGCTTGGTGGTGGGTCTAAAGAAAGTATTGGTTCAGAACCGTTTTTCTTATCGGTGCATGACGTTTTCAAGGACAAAGGGGAGTTGAAAGTTAGTGGTAAAGTTAGCAGTGGGCTGGTATACTCGGGGGAGACGATTGTGGCCTTACCAAGTGGAGAATCACTACAAGTGCAGTCCCTAAAAGTTTCCAAGAAACCTGTTGACTTTGCTATTTCTGGCGAATTAACACAGATGGCATTTAAGACGAGCCAAATTTCCAATGAAAGCGTTGACCAAATTAGAATTGGTGATCTAATTACCAAGGCAGGGTCACCAGTAAAGACGGCCCACAAACTTACGGTGGTGCTTCATTTATTCAACATGGACAAGCCGTTGTTGGTGGGTACGCCATTTGTTTTGTTTAGAAATAATACCCAAGTGCCCGCGAGAATATCCAAAATTGTCGAGATTGTCAATGGCAAGAAAAAGAAAAAGGTTTTGCACTTGGTGTCACAACAAACGGCTATAGTTGAGATTGAGCTTGCTGGAGCAAACTTGCCAGTTACCAAGTTTGACGACAATAAGGTTTTAGGCAGAATAGTTATAAGAAGAGAAGGTACTACAATAGGTGCTGGCACGGTTATTGATTTTTCAGAATGATACATAGTCTACCAACACTAATAATACACCCAACACTATACATAGCATGACCAACATATTAGCGCCTCTCTTATTTTTCTTCTTTGCTTGACTCAAAGTTCGATTCCCCATTTGGACTTCGGTTTCCACATCGGCATGGGAATCGAGTAAAGACTCGATTTGCGTACCTTGGTCTTGTAGTTTAAATGCCAATTCGTTCTGAATGTTGACGATATCGAGTATGGACTGTTGGACTTTTTCGACCTGTTTCAATTGGCTAGTTTTCATGTTGAGGAACTCTTGATTTTCCGTTTCGAGTTGTTGTAGTTGTTGTTGTGAAAGCTGAAGTTCTGGTACCTGTTGGATTTGATCTAATGTGGGAAGGGTATCGTCATTCAAATCCTCGCCGTCATCAAAGTTTTGGAAGTTTAACAAGTTTAGTTGTCGTTCACGAGCCAATCTCTTTTGTTGTATACTTTCGAACCTTTTATTCACATGGTTAAGTGTTTCCATTAGGAACCGCAATACCTGCATGCGATGATTTGACAAGGTCTCAAAGTATAGATCC
Organism: Candida dubliniensis CD36; assembly: GCF_000026945.1. Lineage (NCBI taxonomy): Eukaryota > Fungi > Ascomycota > Pichiomycetes > Serinales > Debaryomycetaceae > Candida > Candida dubliniensis. The sequence goes on from NC_012866.1 coordinate 998,251, forward strand.
TGATCATTAGGTTCGTCCAAAAAGCTAAACCACCCACTGGATTTTGGTTGCGGTAATAACGACTGTCTTTTAGTTTCGTATGTTTCCAAAAGATTTAATCGTTTGTACATTTGCTGCACCTTATAGTTGAACTCTTCATCAATTTTATTCTTGTCGTCAATCAGTAAGGACCCAGCGACTTTTGTATCGTCGTTGATGGCTAGATAATTTGATTTGGTTTCGTTGATGAATTGGTTTAAATTGGTCAAGACATGGAAAAAGTCCTTGCATTCTTTGATGAATGTATCGTCAAGAAGGTAAGCAGGGCCCACGCTAGTGGTTGACCCTGCTTGATACTCCGATTGAACGATGTCAACGCACTGGCGGAATAATGGTGTAAGATCGGTCATGGTTAGCTAGGAAGTAGTTTTGCTGTTTATTATTATTTTTTTTTTTTTTTTTTTTTTTTTTCATGGTGGTGTTTATTTTCTGTACACACTATTTATCCAGAGAAATAATCCACACATTTAGTCACTTCAATCGCATCTTTATGATTATTCTTGGGGTTGACGACCTCGATTGTTTTTGTCGAATACAAGATATTCCATCTGCCTATAAACTCCTTACCCTCGGGGTTTGCGGTGGTTTCGTTGTATAGCTTTTTCTCATCTGGGGAAAAGTTTACGTATGCCACGTATTGTGGAGCACCTGGCGTAATAATATTGTCGGCCACAAGCAATGTTCCTGGGGCAATGAGATTGAGCGACTCCAACACCCGTAAATCTGGAACGTACATATCCTTCCAGTGATCAATAAAGATAAAGTCCAACGCAGTGTAGTGTTTCTTTTCCGAAAACAATCTTTTTCTAAATGCTGGCAAATTGTATGACGCCTTGCCGACAATGATTTCGACTTTATCCAGCAACCCTGCCAAGCCGATTACATAGTTGGCAATTTTAGCAAACTCTGGGTTAAGCTCAAAACTGTAATATTTAGCCTCTGGATCGTCGGCTATTTCGCTGGCAAATAATACCGCAGAATAGCCCAAGTACCCGCCCAACTCAATCATGGTTTTGGGGGCCTTCTCCTTGATTTTGGCAACAATGTGTTTCCCCTTGTATGGGCCAATGTTCATAAAACTCTGAGGGTACTCATCAATGAGCTTTAAGACTTCTAATGGCTTACCCTTGACCTGAGTGAGAGTCTCCTCTGGGAGACTAGTGATATAGTTGTAGAATTCTGTTTCTTTAGACATGGTTGTGGGAAAAAAAATAGGGGGGGGGATGAAGAAAGTGTGGGAAAAACTAATGGTATTTAAGAATCGCGCAATCTAAAGGATAAATGTTGTTCCTAGCAACAGCTTTTTTTTTTCCCTACGAAATGTCAACCACCACTAAATCTGCTATACTAGAAAGACTAGAGAGGTTAAAGGAGGAAAGGAGGGAGGCACAGAAGGCAAACAAGCAAGAGGCGTTACGAGATGCAAAGAAAGGACTAGCTGGGAAGAACGAAAGCGATGAGCCAACATCCCATTTAGACTACACTATAGAGGAGACTGAAAAGTGGGATCTTAAACAGAGCCAGCGAAAAGGTCGTCGAGATGGGACGGCGAATATGGATGATCTAGCAGAGCTGACGTATTATAAGGATATCCAAGGATTGAAAATCGATAAAGAAGGTTATGAAAAGCAAAAGGGTGGTACACCAGATGCCAAGACCGAGCTTGTCAACATCCTTGCCGCTAACAACGAACGAAAAACAAAGAGAAAACGTAAAGATGCAGATGTCGATAGTTTTATTAATGAAAAGAATAGGCAGTTTAATATGAAATTAAATAGACAGAGCAAATGATATTGTGCGTAATACACGACTTGTGTGGTGAAAAAAACCAACGAAAAAAAAAAAAAAAAAAAAAAAAAAAATCAACAACAACAAAAACCCACTTTTACTCTACACAACCAACCACTAGTCATGAGTGAGGTAACTGAAGAACGTAATCGATATGAGGATGAGAATGACGAAGGAGAGGGTGATGATCTTAGAGAGCCAGTGACTGATTCATCGGAAGAAGAAGATGACGATGATGATGAAGAGGAGATTCAAAAAGTTCGTGAAGGGTTTATTGTTGATGACGATGAAGATGAAGTGCAAACGAAAAAGAGAAAGTCCCACAAGAAGAGAAGGAGAGAGAAGGAGAGAACACACCATGATGATGCGTTGGATGAGGATGATTTAGAATTGTTGTTGGAAAATAGTGGTCTCAAACGTCCTAGTCTGGCAGGCAAGTTCAAGCGATTAAAGAGAAAGCAGGTTGAGGATGATGAGGATGAGAACGAGAGTCAAGACCACCCACGGGGTGAGCAGCAATTGAGAGATATATTTTCAGACGATGAAGAGGTTGAAGAGGAAGCTGCTCCTCGCGATAGACATATAATTGATGAGTTTGATGGGTTTATTGAGGAAGATGACTTTTCCGATGAGGATGAGCAAACCCGTCTTGAAAGACGGGAGCAGAGAAAAAAATTGAAGAGTCAAGGTCCACGAATTGATACGTCCAAGTTGTCGAATGTTGATCGACAAAGTTTGCTGGAGTTGTTTGAAGTTTTTGGTGATGGCAACGAATATGACTGGGCATTGGAAGCACAGGAGTTGGAGGATGCTGGTGCTCTTGACAAGGAAGAGCCAGCGTCGTTGGATGAAGTGTTTGAACATTCAGAGTTGAAGGAACGTATGTTGACTGAAGAAGATAATCTTATCCGTATAATTGATGTACCAGAACGGTACCAGATGTACCGTAGTGCCTTGACGTACATTGATTTGGATAATGAAGAGTTGGAGATGGAAAAGATGTGGGTGGCCAATACTTTGCTCAAAGAGAAGAAGGCGTTTTTAAGAGAAGACTGGGTGGAGCCATTTAAGGAATGCGTGGGACAGGTTGTCCAGTTTGTGTCGAAAGAGAATCTTGAAGTTCCGTTTATTTGGAACCATCGTCGTGATTATTTGGAGTATGTTGAGCCTGTTGATCCGGCGGTGGCGGTTCCTGGGAGTGTTAGAGAGTTGATGCTTTCTGAGGACGATTTGTGGAGAATAGTTACGTTGGACATTGAGTATCACTCGCTTTATGAGAAGAGGTTGAATACAGAAAAGATAGTTGAGTCTTTGGAAATTGATGATGATTTGGTTAAGGATATTAAGACTTTGGATTCGATGGTGGCAGTTCAAGATATGCATGATTATATTCAGTTTACCTATTCCAAGGAGATTAGACAGCGTGGGAATGAACAGGAAGACGGCCAGAGCCTGAACAGAAAGCATTCCAAGTTTGCTCTTTTTGAGAGGATTAGGGAGAATGTTTTGTATGATGCAGTCAAAGCATATGGGATCAGTGCCAAGGAGTTTGGTGAGAATGTGCAAGACCAAAGTTCGAAAGGGTTTGAGGTTCCGTATAGGATCCATGCTACAGATGACGCGTGGGAGTCGCCTGACGATATGATTGAACGGTTGATCCAGGATGATGAGGTTATTTTCAGAGACGAAAAGACGGCACGAGATGCTGTGAGAAGGACGTTTGCTGATGAGATTTTCCACAACCCAAAGATTAGACACGAGGTGAGATCTACATACAAGTCGTATGCGTCGATCAGTGTTGCTGTTACTGAAAAGGGGCGTGCTACTATTGACACGCACAGTCCGTTTGCTGATATAAAGTATGCCATTAATAGATCGCCTGGAGATTTGATAGCCAAGCCAGATGTGTTGCTTAGAATGTTAGAAGCTGAAAGGTTGGGGCTTGCTGTGATCAAGGTTGAGACGAAAGATTTTAGTAGTTGGTTTCAATGTATTTTCAACTGTTTAAAGTCTGATGGGTTTTCAGAGATTTCGGAAAAGTGGAACAAAGAAAGAGAAATTGTTTTGAACTTGGCATTTAAAAGGTTGTGCTCGATGGTGGCATTAAACACCAAGGAAGATCTTCGTCGTGAGTGTGAGAGGTTGATTGCTAATAAGGTTAGACGAGGACTTTTGGCAAAGATAGAACAGGCGCCATATACGCCATATGGGTTTGATATTGGGTCCAAGTCTAATGTTTTGGCATTGACGTTTGGCAAAGGTGATTATGATAGTGCCGTTGTTGGGGTGTATATCAAGCATGATGGGAAGGTGTCTCGATTTTTCAAGTCTGATGACAATCCGTCGAGGAATAGGGAAACTGAAGATGCGTTCAAGGGACAGCTTAAACAGTTTTTTGATGAAGATCTTCGTGATGAGACGCCGGATGTGATTGTTGTTTCTGGGTACAATGCCAACACCAAGAGGCTCTATGATGTGGTGTACAGTTTTGTTAGTGAGTTTGGGATTTCTGTGAAGAGTGATTTCGAAGATGGGACTAGTCAGTTGATTAAAGTTGTTTGGGGTCAAGACGAAACTGCCAGATTGTACCAAAATTCTGACCGTGCTAAAAAAGAGTTTCCTGATAAGCCGACGTTGGTCAAGTATGCGGTATCATTGGGTCGGTATTTGCAGAACCCGTTATTGGAGTATATTGCGTTGGGCGACGATATTTTGAGTTTGACATTCCATGAACACCAGAAATTGATATCTAATGACTTGGTAAAAGAGGTTGTTGAGAGTGCGTTTGTTGATATTGTTAATGCAGTTGGTGTTGATATAAATGAGGCGGTACGTGATTTGCGGTTGGCGCAGACCTTGCAGTATGTGGGTGGGCTTGGTCCACGTAAGGCTTCGGGGTTGTTACGAAATATTGGTCTGAATTTGGGGTCAGTTTTGGTGAATCGTAGTGCGTTGGTTGAAGAGGAGTTGACTACGGCTAATATATTTATCAACTGTGCGTCGGCATTGAATGTTGTTGTTGGCAAGTCGGTCAATTCTAAGGATTTTGAAGTTGAGATATTGGACTCGACGAGAATCCACCCTGAGGATTATGAGTTGGCGCGGAAGATGGCTGCTGATGCGCTTGAAGTGGATGAAGAGGATATGGAGCATTTGGGGAGGGGTGGAGTGATCAACCAGTTGATGAAAGACGATCCGCGTAAGCTTAATGCGTTGAATTTACTTGCGTTTGCCAAGGAGTTGGAGGAGAGGATTGGTAAGAAGAAGTTTCGTACATTGCAGGCCATTAAGGAAGAGTTGATTAACAATTATGAAGAAGTTAGAGCTCCATTCAGGATTTTAAACAACGAGGATGCGTTTTTTATATTGACGGGTGAACGGCCACAGCAGTTGAAGAACACCATAATCCCTGTTACCATTACTAAGGTCAACAAGAACTTTAATGATCCGTATGCTAAGATTAGAGGGCTTAAGGTGGTTACCCCGTCATTGATTCAAGGTACGATTGATGAGAATGTTATTCCTCGAGATGCAGAGTACGTGCAAGGCCAGGTGGTGCAAGCAGTAGTGCTTGAGTTGTACACTGACAACTTCACTGCAGTGTTGAGTTTGCGAAAGGAAGATATTGCGCGTGCCATGAAAGGAGTCGTTGTACGTGAGTATGGGAAATGGGACCATAAAGCAGAAGATGCGGACATTAAGAGAGAAAAGGCCAAGGAGAATGCCAAACTTGCCAAAACAAGAAATATCCAGCACCCGTTCTACCGTAATTTCAACTACAAACAGGCTGAAGAGTACTTGGCGCCACAGAATGTGGGAGACTATGTTATTCGTCCGTCGTCGAAAGGACCTTCGTATTTGACAATCACATGGAAAGTAGGCAACAATTTGTTCCAGCACTTGCTTGTTGAGGAGAGGATACGTGGGAGGTTTAAAGAGTATATTGTTGATGGCAAGACGTATGAGGATTTAGACCAGTTGGCATTCCAACACATCCAGGTTATTGCCAAGAATGTTACAGATATGGTTCGTCATCCTAAGTTTAGAGAAGGGACGTTGAGTGTTGTTCATGAATGGTTAGAGTCGTATACGCGGGCCAACCCCAAGAGCTCGGCGTATGTATTTTGTTATGACCATAAGCTGCCCGGTAACTTTTTGTTATTGTTCAAGGTGAATGTAAATGCCAAGGTAGTTACGTGGCATGTCAAGACGGATGTGGGAGGGTACATGCTAAGGTCGAGCATATACCCCAACATGTTGAGTTTGTGCAATGGGTTTAAACAGGCGGTCAAGACGCAGCTGCAGCCAAAAACATATAACACGGGGTATTATTAAGATTGTACATATTGTCTATAGCCTATACGTAATTTTGATCTAAAGCTATCGCCGTCGACGTAGGTTCCCATCAACCACCTATCGCCGTTGTTCAGGTCGGAGAATGCGTTTCTCGAGTGCAAGGCCCTTCTGTTTTCAAAGATGACACACGTACCTTCTGGCATTTTGATTTCAAAGTGGTTGGCGGGGTCGTTGATAAATGATTCAAAGAGCCGCATGCCGCGGACGAAATCGTCAAACATAGAGTACTGGGCCGGGTCAATTTCAAATGGGCCCTGGAATGGCGGCGCGTAGTTGATGGCAGAAATAGGAACAAATGCTGGTGGTGCTTCCTTATCTTCAATAATTAAGGGCCGCTTGTAGTAGTAGTACTCGTTGTTGTTGTCGTAGTGGAAGGTGATGGGGATTTGGGTGAGGGCAGTGTATGCCTTGGGGTCGGATTTGCGGATATGTTCAGCAGCAAGGAAGGAGTCACAGAAGATGTTTTCGCCGCCTAAGGTTGAGTTTTGTATGGCGTGGAGTAATTGCAATCCCGGGGGAGATTCGTAGTAGAGCAAGTCCATGTGTAATGGCAAGAAGGTGTTGGTGTAGGCGATGTTGGTAGCTTTTTCTTTCTTGTTCTTTACGTCAAATAATGTCCCATAGAAGGTTTTCTTGATGTACCCGAATTTGTCGGCGATTTTGTAGACTGGCCATTGTGGGGCGTTTTCTTCTGTCATGGTGGATAGGTCCGGGAATGGGATGTTGTTGACGAATGTTAAGCCGTACCTGTTAAGGTTGTACAATGCCTGGAAAAATGAACGGTCATCACCAAGAATAGCGTCATAGTCAATGTTTAGGTCTGACAAGTTCTTTTCAAGTTCTTGCTTATCCCATAACTTTCTGTCGTTGTCGAAAAACTTTCCAGTTCTTCTCCCCCGGGCCGTAGCATAGTTCTCTAAAAAGGAAACGGGGTACAGTGAGTCGATAATTTTGCCGTTGCTGCTCCATTGGATGAGTAGGGATGAGTTGTTGATGACTGGGGGTGCATTTATTGCCAAGTCCGTTGCTGCATCAGCTGTAGTGAATAGTTTTTGGCTAGAAATGGGGTCAACTGAGTTTGGCGACTTGCATGCATCTCGCAAGAATACGTTGTTGAATGTATGGTTTATGCCGTTGATGGCAACAGTCACCTCCTTTTTGTTGTATCCCGCAAGAGCCAATTTCGAATGGAATCGTAAATGTTGTCTCAACATGGTTTATGGGAAAGAAAAGAATGAAATGGTTCTGGGGTGATTTTTTTTTTTTTTTTTTTTCCGGGGAAAGAATTGCGAATTTTTAATTGGTGAATCCAGACCCATGCATGGATATGCAGCAACTTAATGGGTTGCAAAAGAGGTATAAAAGGGGGATGGCGGGAGGTTATTCTGAGTTTTTATTTGGCCAGTAATGAGGTTTGCAGTTTTTGTTATATTGGTTTTGGGAGTTGTGTGTTCGCAAAAGTGTCCTGAATGCGTTGAGCCAGCGAGGATTTTACATGATGAGTGTGGTGGTGTCCCGACAGCACGGTCTGCTGTTGGAGGGTACTTTGATTGTGTTTGTGGGTTGAACAGCACGTTCTTTGATTTGTATGAGGTATGTGTTAAGAATTGCAAGGCGCTCGACTTTCTTACGTTTAATACGAACAACAGTACTTTGCAAGAGTTTTATTGTCAAGTGGCAGACAAGTATGCTACGGCTACGGCAGATGTTACAGATACGTTTCCTGATGCTGAATTGCAACTGTATGCTACGGGGCATAGCAAAAATGGTGCATCTCCTATGAAGCCTAACTTTGTATTGACTATATTAATGTGTATGTTCTAATGCATAACAAAAAAATATGAATGATATATAAAGGGGGAGAAAGTTGTTGGTTCTTGCCAGTAAACTTTGCTATCCACCATGAAGTGTTTGTACTTGTTGACCCTTGCTTCAGTTAGTATTGCTGAATTGAGCTATGATTGTGGCACTGCTCCGTGCTTGGACGCGGCAAAGATGTTTAAAGACCTGTGTGGGGACGCTGGGCCGTTGCACCAGAAATGTGCCTGTGGGATGAGTGATGGTTATTTTAATTTGTTGTATGAGTGTTCGAAAGAGTGTAAGGGATTGCAGATTGAAGGGTACACGGGACCTAACGATTATAAGAAGGCGTATTGTTCTCAGGCGTCAGTGACTGTTGCCAAAAGACAAGCCAGCTTTGGGAATGCCACTGTGGGGGAGGTGATGGTTGGTGGCGGTAGCACAGCTTCTGTGTCTTTGTTTAGTGTGATTGCTTTCTTGTTAATATACGGCTAGGTTATATTTTGCATTTCGATATCGTTTTGCGGCGACATCTCGACCATGCCGTCAAAAAACGTTGTTCTCAATTCGTTCCATCGTGTGGAATACGTGGAGAGGGTTACCAATAGGACAGCACTCAACACTTGTAGACACCACCATAGGATGGAGGAAGGGAACTTTCCGGTGTATGTCCACACCACAATTAGGTTGATTATGTATACGGTGACGGCAAAGTCCCATGCCAATTTCGATCGGCCAACAATGATGGTCACAAACAACACACATAGCAAGGCGTCAAATAGCCACATTGCAAACAAAGTCAACCCCATAGCGTTGTCGGGTTCGACCAATTCCCACAGGAACACCCAATCGATTTTAAAGTCGTATCCATTGAGTGAGGCCACTAGGTAGAATATGACAAGTGCCGAGAGGTAGTAAAAACACTGCAAGATAATGATCTGTAGTAGTAGTTTTGATGGATTGGTGGTGTCACCTGAATGGTTGAGCAAGGTGTATCTCATGGTTGATTAGAGTAACTACAAGCAATATATATATATATTTTTTTTTTTGTGCGCTGGCAAAATTTTTTATTTTTTTTTTTTTTCTACTGACTATTTACTTTTCTTCTTGTTTGAGATTTTCATTCTATCGGTTTTGGTTTTCTTGTACGATCTGCCTTCTTCGTTAGCCTTTCTCTTTTTTGCATTTACTTTTTTGCCGTGCTTGGTGAGGTGTTCCATGACCTCGCCTTTGAACCAAGTTCTTTTTGGACGGGAGTGGATTTCCTGTTCGTGCTTGATAAGGTTGGAGGCCTTGGTGAGTTCCATCTCGGCACGAAGTAATTCTTTTGCCTCTTTTTCTTCCTGCAAAACTTCGTCAATGACCGATTCCTTGGAGGATATGATTTTGCTGGTTTGTTCGGCTTGGTTCCAGTCGACGGTTTTGGCGACCCCTTTGCCGTTGACTATGGCTGCCTTGACGATAGCTCTTTCTTGGCTTGATTCACCTACAAATGTAATGGAGGTCCCGTCTCTTCCAGCTCTGGCGGTTCTACCCACTCTGTGCAAATAGATTTCAAACGTTTTTGGCATGTCGTAGTTGATGACCAATTCGATTTTGGGGATATCCAACCCTCTTGCGGCCAAATCGGTACATATCAAGACGGGGACGTCCAATGACTTGAAGTTTTTAACATTTTGTAGTCTTTGTTCTTGGGATAATGCACCATGCAATTCAGAAACTTTTAGACCCAAAAGGCCAAGCACAATACGTAATTTGTGTGCGGTCTCTTTCCTAGCCACAAAAACGACAACTCTGGTTGATACTCCTTTTAATAGCTGGTATAGCAACGCTGGTTTTAAGTGGTCTCTTTTTCTGATACGAACAAACTGCTGCAATAATTTCGAGGCTACTTGCTTTGGTGGGTCGATCATGATACGCACGGGTTTTTGTAATGACAACTGGATCAAGTCCTGGATTCTGGTATTCATGGTAGCGGAAAACAATAGGGTCTGGCGTTTGTGTTTGGGGATGAGGGATAAGATTTCGGTAAGTTCTTCCTGGAACCCTTCTTCCAACATTCTATCGGCCTCGTCAATGACCAACACCTGGATATCTTGTACGCTGAAGGAAGGGCTGTTGCGGATATGGTCGATAAGTCTCCCTGGAGTTGCAATGACAATGTCAGGACGGGTTTTCAATTGTTCTTCTTGTTGACGTAAGTTTAACCCCCCGACTGCAAGACCAATGTTAAGGTTGTTGACGTGGTGCGACAATTTTTTGCCAAACTCGTAGACTTGTAGTGCCAACTCTCTGGTAGGTGTTAAGATGATGACTTTGGTGGAGGTTGATGGTTTGTAGAGTAATCTTTCGATGATGGGGATCATGTATGCGCCGGTTTTACCTGACCCGGTTTGGGCACCGGCAACAATGTCTTTTCCAAGCAATGCGATGGGGATACTGGCAGATTGGATAGGGGTTGGTTTAGTGAACTTGAGTTCGGCAATGCCTTTAAGGACCGGACGGGATAATTGGAGGGTCTGGAAGGAGGTGTGGGATTGGTGGGTAGACTGTTCGTAGAAGTTGGCAATCTCTTCGGGTGTGTCCTCTGGTTGTACCGCCTCTTTTGTTTCTGGGATATCAACTTCTTGATCGCTTTCGTCAGATTCATCTACTGCTTGCTCGTCTTCTGGTAGTTGTATTCCCTTTTTCTGGATGATTGCATCAAGATCGACTTCTGCGAGTTTTTTGTCTTGGAAATCAAATTCTTCCACTGTGTTAGTTGTGCCAGAGTCTATTTGGAAATGGAAGTCTGGGTTGGTTTCTTCTGTGTCGGAGGCAGACAATGCAACTTCCTCATCGGAGTCTATAGTATATATGAGGTCGGACATGGTGAACACTTTAAAGATAATGTGATGAGTTATGCGATGAGATAAAAAATGGGAAAAAAAAAAAAAAAAGTGCTGGAAAATATTTGCGCATGGATTAGTCGTAGCACACGATCGGTGAATACGCCCAACAAATGTTTATTGGAGCTTGAACATAGTCATTTCATACACCAACAGTAGTTCTACATGGGACAGATAGATAAGTGATTTACTCATTACAGGTATCAGACTTATTTGTAGAATAGTGCTACTGATAGTTTTTGCTCATATTTGGAGGAGAAACTACACCAAAAACACACAAGCAAACTACTCTACCGGTAGATCAAAAACCAACCCCTTGGCTGAACTCAAATACATACGTAAATGACATTGCATCGGTACAAGCAATCATTTGTAGAACATCTAGCATCTGTACAAACTATCATCCGCAATTAGGGGGTGACAAGCACCCCCAGGAAGAATAAAACCAGAAGTTAAACATCCGTACGGTTTAGAAATGGTGAGCGACCTAACCCAAAAAAATATCTCGACAGCCAAAACAATTTATCGCAAACGAATGGAATACAAAGCACACATGTTGGAATGGCAAAGTCACTAGAGCTGGATCATGTTGAGGAGTCGTTTGGTGTGTCTACTACCCAGAGTGGACACTTGTGGGATATCACCCAGAGTATCAGTAAGCAGGTGGGATTACGATATCCTCGAGTTATACGTTTAATGTGAATAGAGTTGGCGTTGGGAGTTTGATTGGCCAGCACGTTTACATTGGCAGTCCTATTAAGTTTGAGGATAGTTTTACGTGTTTGTGGAGATGGGAGATGTGATGCAACACTTGTACCTGATCGATATGGAGAGTGTCGAGGCCGATACCCTCAACGGGGCACATCAAAACTTATATTCCTAAGGCCGTTCTTGAGAAGATGGAAATAAAGGGCAGGTATGTGATCACCCAGTTTAGTTTTGAGGTTGAGTTTAAAATACAAGCTTGTGAAGGATGGCAATGGAAAGAAAGGTACAGTATGATTGAGGTTAGTCACCATGAAGTGATGATAGGGGCGACCTTAGACTAGGACAAGCCAGTGCTGGCAGAGGTGCCATTATATTTATAGAGAAGTGCAGCGGTTAAGTTATGAGCAAAGGATAAGGGGTTTAGTCATCAAATGGGGATACTGTTCATTTTGGGGATATTTTGTGAGAAACAGGATTGAAAATACACAGATAAATTGTTCAAAAATAAGTTTTGATCTTACGAAATCTGGAGCAGATCATTTGATTAGAAGTTAAATGAAATCTACTGTAATCGATTAAAAACAAACAGGTCTATTTGCAAGAAAACAACAAACAATCAACTGTATTTGATTTATATATCAATCTTAAAAATGAACAATTCTAGTTGATTATTCTCTAACTCAAAACAAACAGATCTACTTGGCCTGCCTATAAACGTACAGAATAAACAACTATATCTGAATTTTCTGACTTAAAACAAACAGCAGTAATTGCTATTCCTGTCAACCAAAAATGAACAACTCTTTTCAGCTTGTCAGTGACTCAAAACACACCCGAAATGGCCTATCTGTGAATCAGGAAAACCAACAAACTAGCATATTTAGTTTGAATGTGAAACTGTAACAAATTTACTTAAACTAACAACTCTAAAGGTTCTCTACACCCGTATTGCATCCGTACAAGTTCTCTCTACACCTGGATTGCATCCGTACAAGTTATACATCCGTAACTGTGCTGCATCCGTACCAGTTTTCATCCGTAGAACATCCTACATCCTTACCTTTAAGGGGGTGACAAGCACCCCCAATTTTCAATAAGCTGGGGCATCCGTACGGTTTGGTTAATTGGTGTGTACACATACCAGCCTATACAAAAAGAAAAAACGAACAACCAAAAAAAAAAAAGACCAATAACAACAACAACTCTTCACCAGAAGGGGGCCCAGTCATGGGCAAACACCTGTCAAAGAGAAACTACCAAGACAACTTATTATTGTTATCCCAAATTTATCATTTTCAACAATGGAGGATGTTATTACAAATATTGGCAATATACCATCGAAAGCAAGTGGGTCCTTTGCGTTCAGTTCTTACATACCAGTACACCTTGAAGGCTCGTTTATAAAACACTAGCGTCTTCATATTATTGCATTCAGAGAGTTTAAGTTTCGTTTTTAATTATGACAACCAAGCCGCCGACCATGGCAGAATTGTTGGCGCATCTTGCAGAAAAGCTGCCACCGCCACCACCGAAGAAGGGGAGTACCAAGACGGGCACGTACGGCCACCAATTGGCCAAAGCGTTCATGGAACGCAAAAAAGAAATAGAAATGGAGCCCCATGCAGATACCGACCGTGAGTTGGAGGAGTTGGAGAATATGGAAACATGTTAAAAACATCGGAGCAAGCCAATGGCCTGCTATGTTGAATAGATTAGACGGCACCAGTAAGGCGTTTATTAGAGAATGTGTCTCCGACATGGTGACCGACAAATGTAGTGGTGACCACACCAATCTGGTCGATGAAAGAGACTCGGATGGAGGTTACTTTGAACAACAAGAGGTCATCAAGGTCCACTTAAAGAAAACCATACCAGATATGATTAGAGAACAAGGAGCCAACTCCGACATGGAGAAGGCATTACTTTACGCAGCAGAAAATGACTTATTCAGAGTAAGATTTATGCCAGACGGTACATACAGAATTATCTACTCACAAACCGGAGGCAAATTTTCCAATATGTTTCCAAATTTAGACACAAATGCCCCCCCCCCCCCTAGTAAAGAAAATAGAGATATCGTACCACCGGAACAAAGGAGGTAACGACTGAAGTAGAAGGAGAAAAGAAATAGAAATAGAAAAAATAACCAACAGCACCTGGAAAAGGATAGGAAAGTTACTTCAAAGTAACTGGAAGACCATGTGCGGAAACATAAGTTTTAACCAAATCCGGGGCGGTTCTCAGCAACGCTGATGCAATATACTCAACAATTTCGCCGTCAGGATGAGTTGTTGTGGGAGCATGGCGAGCAGCTAATCGAAATCCACGACCGACCTTGCGATGAGCCACGATAGCAACAACATCGACAAGAATAGACCCATCTTTGTAACGTTTCCAAGCAACTGGTTCGGAGGGGGCCACAAGATAATTAGAGGGGACCGTTTTCTTTAACCTGAGTTGTGAAATGTGAAAAGTCCAAGATTTATTAGGATCTATATGAAATATTTCCTTTCCATCTGAGTCAAAAATAGTATCAACGAAATCCAGAGGGGCGCTATCGTTATGTTCCTTTGATTGACCATTACCCGAAACTTTCTGGGAGGTTTCGACCGATGGTTTAGTTAAAATCTTAACTGGTCCATTCATCGGAACGGCCTCTGGGCTACGCCTTTTCCGGCTTTCACAGTTCATAGCACGGTGACCAAGTTTCCCACATATATTACACTCTCCTGCCTCAGGACATTGTAAACGAGTGTGAGATTTGGAGTGACAATAAACACAATGGGAAAGATTCGTGAGAATTCTCACCGAATAATTTCGTTGTAAAATCACTTTTCGCTTCGGAGGAACTTTATCAAGTATAAAAAAGGCGTTAACATTGGCAGGATTCGTACTCATAACTTCATGAGAGAAAACCGGAATCCTTGCATGAACAATTTCATCTTTTGGATCGAGAAATTCTCGGAAGTATTGTTCACAACTCCGCAATGAGATGGATGGGAGTCTAAACGAGGCGACATACATGTGCTCGACCTTATCGTCGACTTGAATTTGAAAACTGTTATCCCCAATGACAAAGTTTAATCGTTCTATTTCGCCAATAAGTAGCTGTTTCAAGTGTTCAAATTCCGCTTTCTTAATGTATGTAAGATCAAAAGCTTCAAGATAAAGCCTATGATCATTATCTACTTCGAAGTAGGTACAAGCATGAAGCATCTCGGACATAGCCCGAGACTCGTAAAAGTTATCAAGGGTATAGTCATCTGACCATTTTGGGATCAGTTCGTGATCCTGGAGATAAAGCTGAGGATCTTTTTCATAGTTAGCGATTTCATCCATAAAGGAGTCAGGTAAATCCGTTAACTTGTCTTGGTAAATATCTCTGGCCTGATTTAATGTGAAATAAATTGTGTTAAGGACTTGCTCTGAAGTAGCACATTCATACATGTGGCTAATATCTGCTGTAAGTTGTGTCTGAGGAACATTAATATTATTGTTTCTATTGGCAAGGTCATAAAGATCTATAGGACATTGGACGGATTCTAAACGTTTAAGTTCCCTATATTTGGGATGTTTAGCATTTTCAGCATGAATTAGTTTAGGAAAAGCAGCATAATCAACAACTTTGGCATGGTTAGGCTCGGGCTGTGTTGATTGCTGAGAGGGAGTTGAGGCTGGGTCGTGTACTGGGCTAATTGTTTGTTGAGAACTTTTATTTTGGGAATTCAAATTTGACGAAACAAAATTTGGGGACGAAGGGACAACTGGGTACCCCATTTGGGAGTTAGACGAAGTATCTAATCTCCCTGGCTGAGATTGAGAATGGAAGTTATGTGAAGGGTTGTTGTTCATCAGAAAAAGGTTAAAAATTCAAGGGCAGGAGAAAAAATGATTTTCTTGCGCGCACGACCCGAAAAATCAGAATTTTTTGAAAAACAGCGATTTTTGGTCAGTTTTGGAAGAGCACAGGAAGGGCAGTACAAGAGGTGGTAAGCTGATAGTTGGTAGACAGTTAGATAGGTCAATGAATTTGTGGTTGGAAAAGGAAGGGTGGTTATACCTTTTTTGTGTGGTGAGTTATTAATGATTTTCTTTGACCACACGTTTTTAGGTAGCGCCGAGTTTTGACCACATTTTTTTTCTCTGGTTGACCACATTTTGGGTAGCGCCAAAGAACGCAGATTTTAAGGGCACTGATTGTTTGACCGCAGATTTGACCGCACATATTTTTTGAGCACTGATTTTTTGAGCACTGATTTTCTTTGACCACAGATTTTTCTTTGACCGCAGATTTTTTCTATGAGCACTGATTTTTTCTTTGACCACAGGTTTTTTGACCACAGGTTTTTTCCTTGACCACACATTTTCTATGAGCACTGATTTTCTTTGAGCACTGATTTTTTTTGACCACAGATTTTTTCTTTGACCGCAGGTTTTTTTTTGAGCACACATTTTTTCTTTGACCACAGATTTTCTTTCAGCACATCTTTGGTAGCACTTTCTTTGACCACATATTTTTCTTTGAGCACACATTTTTTAACACCACATATTTAGAGAGCACATATTCTTAAAAGCTACATCTTTTGTTGTATTGTTGATAGTGGCACATGAATAGGTGCATACTATACAGTTGGTGGCAGCAATTTTAAGTTCATTTTTGACAAGAAAGTTGGCCCAAAAAAGTTTCTTAGAGATTGTTGGGAGTACTGTTTGGTAATATTCTTTATATTTGTTCTAATTACTTTTACATAGTTTTATATTAGTTTAGAAGAACGAAAAAACTCATTATATCCAATGTAATACCGTTGTATTTGCTGGTTATCAGTATTAACACTGGTTTTTCTACTGTTAAGTACCGAAACATCAGGGGTTTTTTTTTGCTGCATAAAGACCCTTAAGGGTTTTTTTTCTAGACACAAAACCAATATATATTCAATCTATAACAATTTTTCCGGATTAGGAAACGACCAATACCAGCAGTCGCCGGTTTTCTTTACAACTAATTCAATAGGGGCGATTTTGTTGATTAACTCGTTCAATTTGGTTTGCCAGGTTTCGCCACGATGTTTTTCAAGCATCTTTTCAACGTCTTGTGGATTCAAAGTAACCGAGCCATGGTTGTAGTCGTCTGACAAATAAACAGTCACATGTCGGTACCCGACAATGGTGTTTTTTTCTCTGATGAGAATTTGAGAAATCTCTTTTGGAACAATCTTTGTGATTTTATAGATACCCAGCAAGGTTGTTGATTCTGGTGTGATGTTGAACCCATGGGTGGGTTTCAATTTTTTTGCTGGAGGTTGACTTGGGACAGACGAAGGCAATGTTGAGGGAACTTGTTCGTCGTCGTCGTCACTAAATTCAATATCGTAAATGTCGGTTTCATCAGGCTGTGATGACGAAGCCACGGGTTGATCTTGTAACTTTGCAGGGTGAAGTTCTAACTGTGTAGCTCCAACATAAACAGGATTTGATGTTTTACCAAACACTTTTCCCACTACTTCTACGTCGACGGTTCCGTCGAATGCACCATTATTATAAGATGGTGGCTAAGATAAATCACGAGGAGGTCAAGTACGTGGTTAAAATGCGGTACCTTAGACAAGGTATTTCGTACATGGTGCGTAATTATATTCAAATGTCACTGGTAACTGAAGTTATCGAAAAGGCCCAAGGGCATCACTGGATGAGTGCTGACAACTCGTATGGTAACACTGGTGGTTGGGATACCTATCATAGTACAACGATTCTGATGATAATGAGACAATTTTTTGCGTTGTACCAAAAATATATCGGTATTGATGTTGATCAAAATACATCAAAGCTGTTAATTCTGAAACCAGTTAAACCTCCTTTGCGTGTTTGCAGTGGCTTGCAGCTTGAGGACATTGAACAAGCAAAAATTGATTGTGGCTACCAGCAGAAGGATTTTGATCAGGAAAAGTTGATATTGGAGATATGTTGGTCTGGTGCAAACAGCAGAGCTATTGTTAGCACCTACTGGATTTGGGAAGACGTATCTCTTTTTGGTTCCTATACTTGCTAATAAAATAATGAAACGAAGGGAAGGTGGCAAAAGAAGAGTGAGTTTTTTGGTGTTGCCGTATAATGTTGTTGCAGTTGAGTTTGAAAAACGAATGGCAGAGTATGCTAATGTTATTGGTGTTAGAAATCTTAACTCGTTTGATGGCAGTATTGATTTGGTTGTGGGGACAGTTGAGAGTTTAACAAAGCTGAATGTCAGTGATTTTTTTTTGAATTTTTCTCAGAATTATGGTCAACAGTGTCAGCTCTACCGATGAGGCGCAGGTGTTGATTGAAGAAAAAGAATTTCGCCGGTTGAACCGAGTGCACTACCGGATTTTGCATTCATTTGAGAAGATTGTAAGTTTGGGTGCGACGTTGCCTCGGAATTTTGCAACAGAGATGGAGAAAAATTTGTTGGCACCGAAGGTGTACAATACTGTGAAAACTGAACCTAATCAAAATGTTTATGTTGAAAGGGAATTTATTGGAGAGGACAAGAAGAGAGTTGGTTATTTGATTGGTGTTGTCAAACAATTTTTGGTGAGCAATAGCGATGGTATTATATTTGTGTACTTTTGCAATCTTGAGAAGCTTAAAGAGATTAGTCAAGAGTTTGATGATGCTGTTGTTATTCTGTCAGAAACGAAAGATATCAAGAAAGCACACCAGGATATATCAAAGACACGTTTGATTCTTGCTACAAAAGCTGCTTCAGTTGGTTTGGATATTTCTGGTATCAAGCTGATAATTTTTTATGAAACATTAGCGACTGTTCCGGAAGCAATTCAGGTCATTGGCCGGTTGCGTGGGAAACCGCTGTATGTTTTATTTCTCTCGGCTGATGATGAAGTAACTAACGGAAAACTTGTAGTGAGTGAATGTTTCAAGAAACAAATGTGCGAATTTTATGGTTTGGAGTGGGGTGATCATCGCAATTGTTGTGGGCAACCGGCAGATTGTACTAAAACTATTGTTGAGCAGATGAGAAATGTGACAGTGGAAGTGCGTGAGAAGAGGTGCAGGTGGAGGAGAGTATGATGGACAGGGCCAAGTTCAAGTTGGGTGAAATTAATGAAAGATATAAATTTATTAAAATCGACACACTTTATAAATGGTTTGGATTCTATTTAACTACTTTGGATAATAGCCCAGTGGTTCGTGTTGAAGGTGTGTGCAAGTGGTGCTTTATGTGCAATGAAGGTTGTTCTCCGACATGGTGCGAAAGACGACAGATTGTTAGCTTGGCGTGTCGAGTTATTTTTGGTCAAATGAGTGGTGATGATGTTTGTGAGATTGTTCAACAAGGGCTTGGTGGGTTGCAATTGGAATGGGTGGTCAAGAATGATTTAGATACAATGATCAATGAATATGATAGTAAACTCTTGCATTGTAACAAGTCAGTATCGTTTGTCTATTCAGGTGCAAGTGTTGGATAAGTTGTATTGCAAAGTGTTGAAAAAAATTGGGAAATATGAACCTGAAGATTGGTTTATGAAATCGCTTGGAGCAAATGGAAGTATGGCACCTGATGGGCGGAATTGGAAAGAACACGCTGCTGAAACATATTTCATGGCACCTCGTGGGAGAGATATGTTATGTAAAAAATGTGGATGTATTAACAAAGATCATGATAATTGTATAGGGGAAAAAACTATTTTATGATATTTGATCGTTGGTACAGTAAAGGTCAAGTTAAAGTGTTTAATCATTGGATGCGGGCACTAATGCGAGCAGAGGCTGTCAATCTACATCAACATGTTATGGTGGCAGTGTATCAAGAGGTGGATAAAGAATTATTTTTTTTTTTTTTTTGTCGTTGTATATTAATATATGTGACATTATAAAAGGAGACGTAGTGCGGCAGGTGATGCTATGTGAACAGCATTTGGCAATCTAATGGCAGTTTGAAATGCGAATGCCCGTTGTGTAAGTTAATTGTCAGTTCTATTGTATAAGGTATAGTGAATGCCCAGTTTGTATCTCGTTGTGAAAGCTGGTTGAACAACATGTAGTATCAGTGGTTTATGGCAGTGTGAAATATTCTAATGCAAGCTGGTATGTATGAAAGTTGGCAAATCTGTTGGATTTGGTGGTTCAACAACACGTAGTAACTCAATGGCAGTGGGAAATTCAACATAAATTGTATAAGCTGCTGTGTGTGTGCCGTTGTCAATGCTGTTGTTTGTCAGGCAGTTGTAGAAATCATGGTCGTGATGGACAGATTGAATGGGCATTGCAACATGAATTGTGTAAGCTATTGCAAATGCCCAGACATGTATTTCGTTGTGTTTTCTAGTTGTCGAATTAACATAACAACAGAGTGTAGTTTCAGTAGTCAATGGCAGTTCTGGAAATCATTGCAAATTCATTTTTGAATGGCCGTGTGTAAGCTGTTGTCATTTCAGTTGTAAATTCTGGCTGAGTCAATAGTCAATGGCAAAATGAACTGTCAGTTGGTGAAGTGAACAAATGAATAGCTGACCTAGACAGTTGGTGCAACAGCAAATGAATAGTGGTGAATCTCAATTCAATGGCAGTACAATTGTGGAATGAGTTGGAAAAACTGGGAAATCTTGCAAATCTGGCAAAACAGAATACATTGCAAAATTGAACAACTAACAATAAACACCCTGAAAGAACTGTGGCAGGTTCAGCTGGAGTTCAATTCTGGAAATTCAAAAATCTAAGCACTTGGAAGATCTGGGAAATCTGGCAAACTGAACATCTGGGAAATCTGAACTTCTGATAGTCAGAACTAGAACAGCATAATTGATTGAAGATCTTGTTGTTGTTGGTGGAAAGAAAAGTGGTGAAAATTTTTTCTTTTTTTTCTCAACGTGGCAAAAAAAAAAAGTAGTGCAAAAAATTAATGTGGGGAAAGACACGAGGTGCTCAGTGTAGACTTAGATGGGGTCTGTAGATTGGCAGGGTCTTGATGTAAATCACGTATGTCTAACAGCCTAGGCTGAATTATGGCAGTGGCAGGAGTGGGTTTTTTAGAGAAGATTTGAAAAAAAAACTGAGCAAAAAAAGAACCAGGCCCTGACATCAAGGGACAGTGGAACAACAGTAGTAAGTGGTAGACGTAAACTAAGCCTTGATAGGGATAGTAGGGGCCCTGTAAATTAAGTTTGCATTGTTTTGGGAAGTTTAAGATTTAAAATTTTAGGTTGAATTGACTGAAAAGTTGAGGAAAAAAAAGACGAGAACGGGAGTTCTGGCAACACTTTGTGCACACAAAAAACTTAAAAAACAATATATAAGCTTAAATATGGACTGTAGGAGGTAGCTAAAGTGAGTCTGCATTGTTTTTTAAAGTTTTGGGAGTAGAGTCTTAATTTTTTGAGGTAATTTTACAAGAAAACTAGCTCAAAAAATAACATCAACTTGCGGTGAGGTAGAGTTTCAAAGGTTTAACAGAGAGCTTATCAATTCAGAGTCATTGTCAGAGTAGTGAGCTTATTGTTTGGAAGTTTAATTAAAGGTGTTAGAGTGTGTTGACTGTGATAGCTATGAAATCTGGGGTGTGGGAGACACGCGTCACAAAAAAAAATTAGTTGGTCAAAAAAATAGTTGGCAAAGAACATCACTTTTCTTCTTGAACAACAAATTGACAACAACAAAATATTCAATCAATCAGTTATTCAATCAGATGAAATGAAGTACGAAGATACGACTACTACTTGAACCGGAAGCTGTGCACCCAGGGGATAAATTACGAATTCATGAAAAAGTCATTTCAGCTGGAAAAGACAATTTGAAAGGGATATCAAATCAGTGGGTGCAAGCAACACCAGGAATGGAGAGAGGAGCAAATTCAAGCAAGTTGTCTAACTGAAACTTGCCAAGTAGGGAAACAAACTCAAGAAAATTGGAAATGTCAATCAACAGTCAGGACATGGGAGTCAGACAGTGGAAAATCACGGATGGACAAGCGCAGGGCAAAAAAATGATTGGGTGGAAGATGGGTGCAGATCAAATTCAAAAAAATAAGGGATTGAGAAGTACTGTGAGTGAATGGACAGACAAGCTATTACAGGTGGAAGTAGGAAAGGATCAGAAATGTACATACGTATGGATAGACAAGTTATTGAAGTGGATCAGTGAAAGCAAGTCATGGAGATGAAATTCATGGAATCTATTTCAAGACAAAAATCAAGAGAGTGAGAAGGGTTAGAAAATCAGAGGAATAACATGGGCGGGGCAGACGACAGGCAGGCAAATTGGACGAAAACCACGGATGGCTAGCAGGGCAAGTCAGGGAATGGGTGGACGATGAATGAAGAAGACAAGTTGATGGCAGTGAGATGGAAAGAGAGAATGAGTGATATACGCTGAATGATCGATCTGTGAGGTCAAGAAATGCAACTAGTCAGTCGAACTTGGAGACTCACGGATGGCTAGCCGGGGAAGTGAACCGAGGTCAAGTGATTTAGGTGGTCATAGGATTTAATAGAGCGTCAAGCGAACAAGGATAGGTGAAATTGCAGTGAACAGAGAGGCTAGCAAGTGTAGTAGTAATGACATAGAATAGGAATATATTTACTGCAAATCTATAGAGGAGGAGAGTGTACAAGGGGTAGACTTTGTAGTGTATTTTACGGAAGTCAAGCCGGGCCAGGTTATAGTTGATTTGTAAAGTGGTGTATTTTACGGAAGTCAAACTGCTCGGGGACCCAGTAGAAATTGTTGTAGTAAAATGGGAAATTGAACTTGAACTGTACATGGAAAAGTGATTTCAAGATTACATACGTATGGAAACGTGATTTGGGAACTACAAAATTTTTTTTTGGTGCGAATTTTGTTAGTGCGCGATTTGGGAATTACAAATGGGAATTACAAAGATTTACCAGAACAAAAACTACCAGTTCTTAGGAGGTGTCGAGGTGTGTGTAGGTGGTTTTGGTGTGTAGAAATTCAATGCACCTGGTTTGAAAGCAAAAGAAGCAGTGGTTGTAGAGATATGAACGAAAATAGTGATTTTTGGAATTGAGGAGGTGTTTATAACAAGGGTGTAATGGGGAGCGCGGTTTTTAAAAAGGTTGAAATTGCTGAATATAGAGCATTGAAAGAGCTATACTCTGGTTTTAAGAGAAAGATGATCAGTGTTATATTGACCGAGTTATAGCCTGTTAAAGTCAAAAAATGGTGGTTTTTGGTCAATTTTTTTTGTAATCTTGAACTCGAAAAACGAGTTTTTTTTGTAATCTTGAGCTCAAAAACGATATTTTTTGTAATCTTCAAAAATGTATGGGGATTTTTTGTAATCTTCAGAGAAAAATGCGACTTTTTTTGTAATCTTCGGAGGTAAACCGGAAAAAATAATGAGGAATAAATCCGGGGCGAGAAAAAAGATTTGGCGTCAACTTGACAAAAAATCTGAGAGAAAAGTTACTTGAAGTTGAGGGTTGGGTTAAAATCTGTTAACAAAATTAAACAAAGTATCACTGAACAAGGAACAATGAAGATTAGAAGTGATATCAGAGAAGAAGAAAAACAAAACAATTAACAAGAAGAGTCAATGGAAGGTTGGTTTCTAAAAGTTTTATGATTTGTGCAAGTAAAAACGGGGAAAAGAGGAGAAGTTTATAAAAATAAAGTTATTTGCTATGACCTGGGTTCCGGATTTTTGTAGATCTGTAAACAACAAACAACTATGAGTGATACCGAATTTGAGTATAACTTTGAAGGAGTGCAGAGGCTGAGCCAGGAGAGATGGGAAGATTAAAGTTGGGAGATAGCTAGCTAGGTCAATTATGATGGGATTTTTAGAATATTGTGTTTGAATCGCTCTTTTTCACCGAGTTATTAAGGTGTCAGAAAACAAGGTGGCAGGATAAACAACAAAGGGTTATAGAGCAAGGATCAACGACTAGTGTCTTGATTGTGAACTATATAAACTGTGCTACTCAAGTAGTCTAACGAGAAGATTTGTATGATAAAACGTGAAATCACTGACAATGACTATGGTACATGTTTTCATAGTAAGTTATTGGTGAGAGCACGTCTACTAGCTAACATATAGAGCTAGTTAGAGCAGATCAGACATGAGTTTAGCAAAGTATTTCATTGATGTTGTAAGAATTTAGGTTTATTTTTACAAGAAAGTTGACCTAAAAAAGATCGACGGGTATTTTTTCTTCTGTGTGAAGACTCTTGAGGGTTTATTTAGACAGAAAACAATTTTTATTTAAGCTATAACAATTTTTCCGGATTAGGAAACGACTCCCCGGTTTTTTAATTCGCGAGTCGACGAAAATTTACAGCTGGCAAAAAAAAAAAAAATAAAATGACAACAATCAAACAACTAATGTTCTTATGATCTTCATTGGCACTTCACTATCACAGGCAAGATAAAGCTACTACTGATATAAGCATGGGGAAATAGAATACATGAAACTTGGAAATGAAACAGAACCGATGTTAGCTAGCAGTGATGACTTCTAAAATGATTTAGCAAGGATGGAACTGTTATTGGCAATGGTCAACATCTAACACGATTGGATTAATCAAAGCACATGTGGAAGGATATACAGTCAGGTTTGTTACTACAAGTAGTGTTACTAGCAGAACATGATC